>NC_068355.1:26347926-26370426 GCF_020536995.1 Dreissena polymorpha
CCTAACCCTAACCCTAACCCTAACCCTAACCCTAACCCTAACCCTAACCCTAACCCTAACCCTAACCCTAACCCTAACCCTAACCCTAACCCTAACCCTAACCCTAACCCTACCCTAACCCTAACCCTAACCCTAACCCTAACCCTAACCCTAACCCTAACCCTAACCCTAACCCTAACCCTAACCCTAACCCTAACCCTAACCCTAACCCTAACCCTAACCCTAACCCTAACCCTAACCCTAACCCTAACCCTAACCCTAACCCTAACCCTAACCCTAACCCTAACCCTAACCCTAACCCTAACCCTAACCCTAACCCTAACCCTAACCCTAACCCTAACCCTAACCCTAACCCTAACCCTAACCCTAACCCTAACCCTAACCCTAACCCTAACCCTAACCCTAACCCTAACCCTAACCCTAACCCTAACCCTAACCCTAACCCTAACCCTAACCCTAACCCTAACCCTAACCCTAACCCTAACCCTAACCCTAACCCTAACCCTAACCCTAACCCTAACCCTAACCCTAACCCTAACCCTAACCCTAACCCTAACCCTAACCCTAACCCTAACCCTAAACCCTAACCCTAACCCTAACCCTAACCCTAACCCTAACCCTAACCCTAACCCTAACCCTAACCCTAACCCTAACCCTAACCCTAACCCTAACCCTAACCCTAACCCTAACCCTAACCCTAACCCCTAACCCTAACCCTAACCCTAACCCTAACCCTAACCCTAACCCTAACCCTAACCCTAACCCTAACCCTAACCCTAACCCTAACCCTAACCCTAACCCTAACCCTAACCCTAACCCTAACCCTAACCCTAACCCTAACCCTAACCCTAACCCTAACCCTAACCCTAACCCTAACCCTAACCCTAACCCTAACCCTAACCCTAACCCTAACCCTAACCCTAACCCTAACAAGGAAGGAAGTTGTTAGTGGCGCTAAGTTTTGGACCATGAACAAAGTTTTTTTAGGGGTCATAAAAACTTGGGTTAAACTTGGGGGCTAACCAAGTTGGGACAATGGCCATCCAAAAATGTATCCGACCCCTTCCCTCCCCCCCCTAAGGGGCCACACAGGGTTAGGCTTAGGGTTACCCTTAAAAAATGAGGTCAAGGTCGGGTTTGACGGTCAATAGCCAAGTTTTAATGAGATCTTAAACCGACCGAATCATACCAGCTGACCCAAGTTCCTAAACCCCTTACCCAAGCCCCTAAATAAATAGTAATAAACTAGAAAAAAAAAGTTAGACTTTAAGCTGGCTACAGGGGTCCTCCCAAGCTGCTAGCTTTTAGGGCTTGGAAATACCAAGACAGGGGCCATAATTTCTAATCATAGGAGGGGCATAAACGGCACATTTTAGGAAAGGTCTCGACGACGCGCACCTGAATCCGTTTGAATTTTGAGGATCGGACCTTCCGTTCAAAAGTTATGGCCCTTGGCGCAAAAAAGTTAACCCTAACTGAGGTTAGTGTCGTTTTTCATTAGGGTTAGGCGTTAGGGCTTGAGTTTATTTCGTCCGGTTTCTAGATGGACCCCTGATAGTGGTATCTATTGATTCGGGGTGTGAATCTCTACAATAATCTGGGGGTCCGACCGGGGGTAAGGGGGGGTACTAATGAAGTTATGGCCCTTGGAAACTTTTCAGAATTTTCCACCTCGGTCTGTTTGGCAATGGATGTTGATTTTATTACGCAACTTAGGTGAAATAACTATATATTTTAGTAAAGAGAAATAAATTTCCAACAAATAGAGATTTTAAAATCAAAAAATCCATTGAGAAATAAACGTTTTACAAGCTTAACCCTAATCCGGAGACTGTATGTTTGCGTTTTTTACCACTAAAAGTGAGAAAATAGTGTACCCCTAAGCACTATTTAGCGACAGAGTACCGTGTAACCATATATATCGTTGGAAAGGTCTTAAAAAATCAGGCAGGATTTTGAAAAAAAAGTTAAGAAATATCAAATGGGGTTTCGTAGCGAGCTGATAAACCTTTTTTTGGCTTTTTTTAACCCTAACTTTTTAGTTTTAGCATTATTAAAATTATTTAACATGGTTTTTCATGGTTGATTCGGGTATCTATGGATAGATCTACCTTTTCCAAACAAAACGGTACCAAATTTACGGTCGGGTGACCCTGGGGTGCAGAGAACGGCCGTGTCAAACCCATGACCCCCTCAACCTCAATGCTATTTTTGGTGTTTTTTCGCTCTTTTCAAGCTTTAAAGTGACCAAAGTCTGCTATATTTGCACTTAGAGTCTTGAAACTTGGCACAATTATAGATCTTTTTATGCCCAACCTGACTAACTAAAAACTTTGACCTAAATATTGACCCGTGGGTACGCTGAGGGGGGTCAAAGTGCCTTACCCTCGGGTTTTTTTAGTTATTTTTCATCAATTTACAAAGTACTTCACTATATTTATCATGTTTTAACCTAGAATGTAAGGTATATTCAGGAAGAAGCTGGACCGGGGGTCAGCCCGAGGGTAATCCCGGGGGTCAGGGAGGGTAAATAAACGCGTCACATGCGTTTTTAAATGGCTTTTTGGGCCTAAAATTATTATCATTAGTCTGGTTATGGATTAATATTTTCTGTTTGGATAGTCTTACGTGTGTCAAACCTATATTTTTATTGTAGTTTAAAGTCTTACGGACACATTGATGTGCGCATTAGGGGTACAGGTGTACCGCATGGTAAAAATAGACTGTGTCAAAGTGGGTAAACCTCGTAGATTACACAAAATGTGAGAAAATAGGGTACTAGTAGGCACTATTTAGCGACAGAGTACCGTGTAACCATATATATCGTTGGAAAGGACTTGAAAAATGAGGCAGGATTTAAAAAAAAAATTAAAGAAATCACATATGGTGTTCAGTAGGGAACTGATAAACCTTTTTTGGGCTTTTTTTCACATCTTTTTCTTGATAAAAAAATTCTTTAAATTACTAAACGTGATATTTAATGCAATATTCTCGTATATATGGAAAGATATATGTTCCCCAAACCTAAGGATACCACACTTGCGGTGATGTGACCCTTGGGTGCAGGGAAAGGGCGTGTCAAACAGAGGAACCCTCAACTAAAATGAGATTTGTGTGTGTGTGTTGCTGTTTTAAAGGTTTAAAGTTACCAAAGTCGGCCATTTCTGGACTTATAATCTTGAAACTTGGCAAAATTAAAGATATTTTTATGCCGGACCTGATCCAATTAAAACTTTGACCTAAATTGTGGCCCGAGGGTACGCTATAGGGGGTCAAATAGACCTACCCCCGGGCGTTTTCTCATTTTTGTCCCCATATTATAATGGTTTTTTCTATAAATATGATGTTTACACCTAGAATCTTTGGTATATTTAGCAAGATGTTGGCCCGGGGGATAGCCCCTTGGTCAGTCCGGGGTTTAGGGAGGGTAAATACGCGCGTAAAGTGCCTTCTTAAGTGGCTATTTTGGCCTAAAAATGAAAATATGTTTTAAAACTCCATAACTTTTGAACGGATCAAGATATCTCAAAAATTCAAACGGATTCGTGCGTAGCGTGTAATTATATATACAATATCACACTCAATTGTTACATTTAGAGACAAAGGGGTTTTCGTAAAAATCTAAAATTTGAAAAAGTCTACTTTTATTCTACAAAATGAAGTTTATTTATGAGGGTTTCGTCGCTGCTTCCGAATCTGAAATCCGTTTGAAAAACAAAGCAGCCATTCAAAAGTTATTACGGTATACCCATAGCCACCCCTTTACGTTAGTGGCCCTCTATAATTAAACCTCCATAACTTTTGAATGAATAAAGATATCTAAAAAATTCAAACGGATTCTGTCTTAGCGTGATAATTTCATATAGATAAGCGCACTCTTACCCATCACTATAGGGTCTACCCATGGCCCCCCTTTACGTTAGTGGCGCTCTCTATATTACATATGGGAAAAGATTACTTTAAACTACCATAACTTTTGAACGGATCAAGAAATCTAAAAAATTCAAACAGATTCGTAACAAGCGTGTTAAATGCATATAAAATAACACACTCAATTGTTACATTTAGAGAAAAAGTGGTTTTGCTAAAAATCTTCCAAGGTATTAGACTTGGTAGATTTTGCCAAAAAATATTTTTTTCTTCAAATGTAACAATTACATGGTGTTTCTTTATGGTATTTTTGTCGCTGATTACGAATCTGAAATCCGTTTTAAAAATAAAGCAGTCATTTAAAAGTTATAACGGCATAACTCATAGCCACCCCTTTACGTTAGTGGCGCTCTATGGCTAAAAATTTACTAAGTCCATTCCATAGGGTTACAGGACTTAGCCGATTTTGCCAAAAAATAATTTTTCTTCAAATGTAACAATTTCATGGTGTTTCTTTATGGTATTTATGTCGCTGATTACGAATCTGAAATCCGTTTTAAAAACAAAGCAGCCATTCAAAAATTATTACGGCATAACTCATAGCCACCCCCTACGTTAGTGGCGCTCTATGGCTAAAAATCTACTAAGTCCATGCCATAGGGTTACAGGACTTAGCCGATTTTGCAAAAAAAAAATTATTTTCTTTCAATGCAACTATGAAATGGTGTTTTATGTATGTTTTGTCGCTGATTACGAATCTGAAATCCGTTTTAAAAACAAAGCAGCCATTCAAAAATTATTACGGCATAACTCATAGCCACCCCTTTACGTTAGTGGCGCTCTATGGCTAAAAATCTACTAAGTCCATGCCATAGGGTTACAGGACTTAGCCGATTTTGCAAAAAAAAACTCTTTTTCTTTCAATGCAACTATGAAATGGTGTTTTATGTATGTTTTGTCGCTGATTACGAATCTGAAGTCCGTTTTAAAAACAAAGCAGCCATTCAAAAGTTATAACGGCATAACCCTAACCCTAACCCTAGGGTTTGGACTTAGAAGATTTTGCATATGAGAAAATATCACTTTACACGTCTATAACTTTTGAACGGATCAAGATACCTCAAAAATTCAAACGGATTCGTGAATAGCATGGTGATTGCATATAAAATAACACACTTTATTGTTACATTTAGAGAAAAAGTGGTTTGGATAAAAATCTTCCAAGGTATTAGACTTGGTAGATTTTTCCAAAAAATAATTTTTCTTCAAATGTAACAATTTCATGGTGTTTCTTTATGGTATTTATGTCGCTGATTACGAATCTGAAATCCGTTTTAAAAACAAAGCAGCCATTCAAAAATTATTACGGCATAACTCATAGCCACCCCTTTACGTTAGTGGCGCTCTATGGCTAAAAATCTACTAAGTCCATGCCATAGGGTTACAGGACTTAGCCGATTTTGCAAAAAAAAAATTTTTTCTTTCAATGCAACTATGAAATGGTGTTTTATGTATGTTTTGTCGCTGATTACGAATCTGAAATCCGTTTTAAAAACAAAGCAGCCATTCAAAAATTATTACGGCATAACTCATAGCCACCCCTTTACGTTAGTGGCGCTCTATGGCTAAAAATCTACTAAGTCCATGCCATAGGGTTACAGGACTTAGCCGATTTTGCAAAAAAAAAATTTTTTTCTTTCAATGCAACTATGAAATGGTGTTTTATGTATGTTTTGTCGCTGATTACGAATCTGAAATCCGTTTTAAAAACAAAGCAGCCATTCAAAAAATATTACGGCATAACTCATAGCCACCCCTTTACGTTAGTGGCGCTCTATGGCTAAAAATCTACTAAGTTCATGCCATAGGGTTACATGACTTAGCCGATTTTGCAAAAAAAACCTATTTTTCTTTCAATGCAACTATGAAATGGTGTTTTATGTATGTTTTGTCGCTGATTACGAATCTGAAGTCTTTTTTAAAAACAAAGCAGCCATTCAAATGTTATAACGGCATAACCCTAACCCTAACCCTAGGGTTTGGACTTAGAAGATTTTGCATATGAGAAAATATCACTTTACACGTCTATAACTTTTGAACGGATCAAGATACCTCAAAAATTGAAACGGATTCGTGAATAGCATGGTGATTGCATATAAAATAACACACTTAATTGTTACATTTAGAGAAAAAGTGGTTTGGATAAAAATCTTCCAAGGTATTAAACTTGGTAGATTTTGCCAAAAAATAATTTTTCTTCAAATTTAACAATTTCATGGTGTTTCTTTATGGTATTTATGTCGCTGATTACGAATCTGAAATCCGTTTTAAAAACAAAGCAGCCATTCAAAAATTATAACGGCATAACTCATAGCCACCCCTTTACGTTAGTGGCGCTCTATGGCTAAAAATCTACTAAGTCCATGCCATAGGGTTACAGGACTTAGCCGATTTTGCAAAAAAATATATTTTTCTTTCAATGCAACTATGAAATGGTGTTTTATGTATGTTTTGTCGCTGATTACGAATCTGAAATCCGTTTTAAAAACAAAGCAGCCATTCAAAAAATATTACGGCATAACTCATAGCCACCCCTTTACGTTAGTGGCGCTCTATGGCTAAAAATCTACTAAGTCCATGCCATAGGGTTACAGGACTTAGACGATTTTGCAAAAAAAAAACAATTTTTCTTTCAATGCAACTATGAAATGGTGTTTTATGTATGTTTTGTCGCTGATTACGAATCTGAAGTCCGTTTTAAAAACAAAGCAGCCATTCAAAAATTATTACGGCATAACCCTAACCCTAACCCTAGGGTTTGGACTTAGAAGATTTTGCATATGAGAAAATATCACTTTACACGTCTATAACTTTTGAACGGATCAAGATACCTCAAAAATTCAAACGGATTCGTGAATAGCATGGTGATTGCATATAACATAACACACTTTATTGTTACATTTAGAGAAAAATTGGTTTGGATAAAAATCTTCCAAGGTATTAGACTTGGTAGATTTTGCCAAAAAATAATTTTTCTTCAAATTTAACAATTTCATGGTGTTTCTTTATGGTATTTATGTCGCTGATTACGAATCTGAAATCCGTTTTAAAAACAAAGCAGCCATTCAAAAATTATAACGGCATAACTCATAGCCACCCCTTTACGTTAGTGGCGCTCTATGGCTAAAAATCTACTAAGTCCATGCCATAGGGTTACAGGACTTAGCCGATTTTGCAAAAAAATATATTTTTCTTTCAATGCAACTATGAAATGGTGTTTTATGTATGTTTTGTCGCTGATTACGAATCTGAAATCCGTTTTAAAAACAAAGCAGCCATTCAAAAAATATTACGGCATAACTCATAGCCACCCCTTTACGTTAGTGGCGCTCTATGGCTAAAAATCTACTAAGTCCATGCCATAGGGTTACAGGACTTAGACGATTTTGCAAAAAAAAACAATTTTTCTTTCAATGCAACTATGAAATGGTGTTTTATGTATGTTTTGTCGCTGATTACGAATCTGAAGTCCGTTTTAAAAACAAAGCAGCCATTCAAAAATTATTACGGCATAACCCTAACCCTAACCCTAGGGTTTGGACTTAGAAGATTTTGCATATGAGAAAATATCACTTTACACGTCTATAACTTTTGAACGGATCAAGATACCTCAAAAATTCAAACGGATTCGTGAATAGCATGGTGATTGCATATAACATAACACACTTTATTGTTACATTTAGAGAAAAATTGGTTTGGATAAAAATCTTCCAAGGTATTAGACTTGGTAGATTTTGCCAAAAAATAATTTTTCTTCAAATGTAACAATTTCATGGTGTTTCTTTATGGTATTTATGTCGCTGATTACGAATCTGAAATCCGTTTTAAAAACAAAGCAGCCATTCAAAAATTATTACGGCATAACTCATAGCCACCCCTTTACGTTAGTGGCGCTCTATGGCTAAAAATCTACTAAGTCCATAGGGTTACAGGACTTAGCCGATTTTGCCAAAAAAACAAATGTAACAATAAAATGCCTTTTAGGGTTAGGAATCGTGTTTAGCGTGGTGTTTTTATACAGAATAACAAACTCAAGTGTTACATTTAGACAAAATGTTTTGTGGGGTAAAAAATATACAAGTCCCTAACCCTAAACCCTTGGTTTGGAGCCCTAGGCTTTTGGACTTAGTAGATTTTGCAAACAAACAAAGCGTTGTGATTTCATATAGACGTGTACGGATTGTATGGGTTTGGCTTCTTTAGAGACAATGAAGTCAATGTGGTTGTCCAGTATCTGCTAAACAACCTCATTGACTTTAGGATCTATAGAGACGCCACTCCGCTTGTTGCCATCCACCCTCCCCCAGCACCAACGTCACCTATGGCATAACACAGGCTGGTCTGGAGCCTCACTGGCTACCTATGGCATAACACAGGCTGGTCTGGTGACTCACAGGCTACCTATGGCATAACACAGGCTGGTCTCGGGCCTCACTGGCTACCTATGGTATAACACAGGCTGGTCTGGGGCCTAACTGGCAACCTATGGCATAACACAGGCTAGTCTGGTGCCTCATTGGCTACCTATGGCATAACACAGGCTGGTCTGGGGCCTCACTGGCTACCTATGGTATAACACAGGCTGGTCTGGGGCCTAACTGGCTACCTATGGTATAACACAGGCTGGTCTGGGGCCTAACTGGCTACCTATGGCATAACACAGGCTGGTCTGGGGCCTCACTGGCTACCTATGGCATAATTCAGGCTGGTCTGGAGCCTCACTGGCCCCCTATGGTATAACACAGGCTGGTCTCCGGCCTCACTGGCTACCTATGGCATAACACAGGCTGGTCTGGAGCCTCACTGGCCCCCTATGGTATAACACAGGCTGGTCTCTGGCCTAACTGGCTACCTATGGAATAACACAGGCTGGTCTGGAGCCTCACTGGCTACCTATGGCATAACACAGGCTGGTCTGGGGCCTCACTGGCTACCTATGACATAACACAGGCTGGTCTGGACCTCACTGGCTACCTATGGCATAACACAGGCTGGTCTGGGGCCTAACTGGCTACCTATGGCATAACACAGGCTGATCTGGGGCCTCACTGGTCCCCTATGGTATAACACAGGCTGGTCTGGGGCCTAACTGGCTACCTATGGCATAACACAGGCTGGTCTGGAGCCTCACTGACTACCTATGACATAACACAAACTGGTCTGGAGCCTCACTGACTACCTATGGCATAACACAGGCTGGTCTGGAGCCTCACTGGATACCTATGGCATAACACAGGCTGGTCTTGCGCCTAACTGGCTACCTATAACATTACACAGGCTGGTCTTGAGCCTCACTGACTACCTATGGTATAACACAGGCTGGTCTGCAGCCTCACTGACTACCTATGGCATAACACAGGCTGGTCTGGAGCCTCACTGACTACCTATGGCATAACACATGCTGGTCTAGAGCCTCACTGGCCCCCTATGACATAACGCAGGCTGGTCTGGAGCCTCGCTGGCTACCTATGGCATAACGCAGGCTGGTCTGGAGCCTCACTGGCTACCTATGGCATAACACAGGCTGGTCTGGGGCCTCACTGGCTACCTATGGCGTTACACAGGCTGGTCTGGGGCCTCACTGGCTACCTATGGTATAACACAGGCTGGTCTGGAGCCTCACTGGCTACCTATGGCATAACACAGGCTAGTCTGGGGCCTCACTGGCTACCTATGGTATAACACAGGCTGGTCTGGGGCCTAACTGGCTACCTATGGCATAACACAGGCTGGTCTGGAGCCTCACTGGCTACCTATGGCATAATTCAGGCTGGTCTGGAGCCTCACTGGCCCCCTATGGTATAACACAGGCTGGTCTCCGGCCTCACTGGCTACCTATGGCATAACTCAGGCTGGTCTGGAGCCTCACTGGCCCCCTATGGTATAACACAGGCTGGTCTCTGGCCTAACTGGCTACCTATGGAATAACACAGGCTGGTCTGGAGCCTCACTGGCTACCTATGGCATAACACAGGCTGGTCTGGGGCCTCACTGGCTACCTATGACATAACACAGGCTGGTCTGGGACCTCACTGGCTACCTATGGCATAACACAGGCTGGTCTGGGGCCTAACTGGCTACCTATGGCATAACACAGGCTGATCTGGGGCCTCACTGGTCCCCTATGGTATAACACAGGCTGGTCTGGGGCCTAACTGGCTACCTATGGCATAACACAGGCTGGTCTGGAGCCTCACTGACTACCTATGACATAACACAAACTGGTCTGGAGCCTCACTGACTACCTATGGCATAACACAGGCTGGTCTGGAGCCTCACTGGATACCTATGGCATAACACAGGCTGGTCTTGCGCCTAACTGGCTACCTATAACATTACACAGGCTGGTCTTGAGCCTCACTGACTACCTATGGTATAACACAGGCTGGTCTGCAGCCTCACTGACTACCTATGGCATAACACAGGCTGGTCTGGAGCCTCACTGACTACCTATGGCATAACACATGCTGGTCTAGAGCCTCACTGGCCCCCTATGACATAACGCAGGCTGGTCTGGAGCCTCGCTGGCTACCTATGGCATAACGCAGGCTGGTCTGGAGCCTCACTGGCTACCTATGGCATAACACAGGCTGGTCTGGGGCCTCACTGGCTACCTATGGCGTTACACAGGCTGGTATGGGGCCTCACTGGCTACCTATGGTATAACACAGGCTGGTCTGGAGCCTCACTGGCTACCTATGGCATAACACAGGCTAGTCTGGGGCCTCACTGGCTATCTATGGTATAACACAGGCTGGTCTGGGGCCTAACTGGCTACCTATGGCATAACACAGGCTGGTCTGGAGCCTCACTGGCTACCTATGGCATAACACAGGCTGGTCTGGAGCCTCACTGGCTACCTATGGCATAACACAGGCTGGTCTGGAGCCTCACTGGCTACCTATGGCATATCACAGGCTGGTCTGGAGCCTCACTGGCTACCTATGGCATAACACAGGCTGGTCTGGGGCCTCACTGGCTACCTATGGTATAACACAGGCTGGTCTGGGGCCTAACTGGCTACCTATGGTATAACACAGGCTGGTCTGGAGCCTCACTGGCTACCTATGACATAACACAGGCTGCTCTGGGGCCTCACTGGCCCCCTATGGCATAACACAGGCTGGTCTGGGGCCTCACTGACTACCTATGGTATTACACAGGCTGATCTGGAGCCTCACTGGCCCCCTATGGTATAACACAGGCTGGTCTGGAGCCTCACTGGCCACCTATGGCATAACAGGCTGGTCTGGAGCCTCACTGGCTACCTATGACATAACACAGGCTGGTCTGGAGCCTCACTGGCTACCTATGGCATAACACAGGCTGGTCTGCGGCCTCATTGGCTACCTATGGTATAACACAAGCTGGTCTGGAGCCTCACTGGCTACCTATGGCATAACACAGGCTGGTCTGCGGCCTCATTGGCTACCTATGGTATAACACAGGCTGGTCTGGGGCCAAACCGGCTACCTATGGCATAACACAGGCTGGTCTGGAGCCTTACTGGCTACCTATGGCATAACACAGGCTGGTCTGGAGCCTCACTGGCTACCTATGGCATAACACAGGCTGGTCTGGTGCTTCACTGGCTACCTATGGCATAACACAGGCTGGTCTGGGGCCTCACTGGCTACCTATGGCATAACACAGGCTGGTCTGGGGCCTAACTGGCTACCTATGGTATAACACAGGCTGGTCTGGGGCCTAACTGGCTACCTATGGCATAACACAGGCTGGTCTGGGGCCAAACCGGCTACCTATGCCATAACACAGGCTGGTCTGGAGCCTTACTGGCTACCTATGGTATAACACAGGCTGGTCTGGAGCCTCACTGGCTACCTATGGCATAACACAGGCTGGTCTGGAGCCTCACTGGCCCCCTATGGTATAACACAGGCTGGTCTACGGCCTCACTGGCTACCTATGGCATAACACAGGCTGGTCTGGAGCCTCACTGGCCCCCTATGGTATAACACAGGCTGGTCTCAGGCCTCACTGGCTACCTATGGAATAACACAGGCTGGTCTGGAGCCTCACTGGCTACCTATGGCATAACACAGGCTGGTCTGGGGCCTCACTGGCTACCTTTGGCATTACACAGGCTGGTCTGGGGCCTCACTGGCTACCTATGGTATAACACAGGCTGGTCTGGAGCCTCACTGGCTACCTATGGCATAACACAGGCTAGTCTGGGGCCTCACTGGCTACCTATGGTATAACACAGGCTGGTCTGGGGCCAAACCGGCTACCTATGGCATAACACAGGCTGGTCTGGAGCCTTACTGGCTACCTATGGCATAACACAGGCTGGTCTGGAGCCTCACTGGCTACCTATGGCATAACACAGGCTGGTCTGGTGCCTCACTGGCTACCTATGGCATAACACAGGCTGGTCTGGGGCCTCACTGGCTACCTATGGCATAACACAGGCTGGTCTGGGGCCTAACTGGCTACCTATGGTATAACACAGGCTGGTCTGGGGCCTAACTGGCTACCTATGGCATAACACAGGCTGGTCTGGGGCCTCACTGGCTACCTATGGCATAACTCAGGCTGGTCTGGAGCCTCACTGGCCCCCTATGGTATAACACAGGCTGGTCTGGGGCCTCACTGACTACCTATGGCATAACACAGGCTGGTCTGGGGCCTCACTGGCTACCTATGGTATAACACAGGCTGGTCTGGGGCCTAACTGGCTACCTATGGCATAACACAGGCTGGTCTGGGGCCTCACTGGCTACCTATGGCATAACATAGGCTGGTCTGGGGCCTCACTGGCTACCTATGGCATAACACAGGCTGGTCTGGGGCCTCACTGGCTACCTATGGTATAACACAGGCTGTTCTGGGGCCTCACTGGCTACCTATGGTATAACACAGGCTGGTCTGGGGCCTCACTGGCTACCTATGGTATAACACAGGCTGGTCTGGGGCCTCACTGGCTACCTATGGTATAACACAGGCTGTTCTGGGGCCTAACTGGCTACCTATGGTATAACACAGGCTGGTCTGGGGCCTAACTGGCTACCTATGGTATAACACAGGCTGGTCTGGGGCCTCACTGGCTACCTATGGCATAGCACAGGCTGTTCTGGGGCCTCACTGGCTACCTATGGTATAACACAGGCTGGTCTGGGGCCTCATTAGCTACCTATGGCATAACACAGGCTGTTCTGGGGCCTCACTGGCTACCTATGGTATAACACAGGCTGTTCTGGGGCCTAACTGGCTACCTATGGCATAACACAGGCTGGTCTGGGGCCTAACTGGCTACCTATGGTATAACACAGGCTGGTCTGGGGCCTCACTAGCTACCTATGGCATAACACAGGCTGCTCTGGGGCCTCACTGGCTACCTATGGTATAACACAGGCTGGTCTGGGGCCTCACTGGCTACCTATGGCATAACACAGGCTGTTCTGGAGCCTCACTGGCTACCTATGGCATAACACAGGCTGGTCTGGGGCCTCACTGGCAACCTATGGTATAACACTGGCTGGTCTGGGGCCTAACTGGCTACCTATGGCATAACACAGGCTGGTCTGGGGCCTCACTGGCTACCTATGGCATAACATAGGCTGGTCTGGGGCCTCACTGGCTACCTATGGCATAACACAGGCTGGTCTGGGGCCTCACTGGCTACCTATGGTATAACTCAGGCTGTTCTGGGGCCTCACTGGCTACCTATGGTATAACACAGGCTGGTCTGGGGCCTCACTGGCTACCTATGGTATCACACAGGCTGGTCTGGGGCCTCACTGGCTACCTATGGTATAACACAGGCTGTTCTGGGGCCTAACTGGCTACCTATGGTATAACACAGGCTGGTCTGGGGCCTAACTGGCTACCTATGGTATAACACAGGCTGGTCTGGGGCCTCACTGGCTACCTATGGCATAACACAGGCTGTTCTGGGGCCTCACTGGCTACCTATGGTATAACACAGGCTGGTCTGGGGCCTCACTAGCTACCTATGGCATAACACAGGCTGTTCTGGGGCCTCACTGGCTACCTATGGCATAACACAGGCTGGTCTGGAGCCTCACTGGCTACCTATGGCATAACACAGGCTGGTCTGGAGCCTCACTGGCTACCTATAGCATAACACAGGCTGGTCTGGTGACTCACTGGCTACCTATGGCATAACACAGGCTGGTCTCGGGCCTCACTGGCTACCTATGGTATAACACAGGCTGGTCTGGGGCCTAACTGGCAACCTATGGCATAACACAGGCTAGTCTGGTGCCTCATTGGCTACCTATGGCATAACACAGGCTGGTCTGGGGCCTCACTGGCTACCTATGGTATAACACAGGCTGGTCTGGGGCCTAACTGGCTACCTATGGCATAACACAGGCTGGTCTGGGGCCTCACTGGCTACCTATGGCATAATTCAGGCTGGTCTTGAGCGATCGGATGGAGATGGGGCTGAAGACCCAGCCAACATATAGCGCGTTTAACCATGCATTTTGCTTGTTTTTTGTTTTTTGTTTTTGTAATTAGCTCTGTGATTTGTTGAACTTGTGATTCCCCCTGATTTGGACCGGTAATCAACCTGTCCTAGCCCCTTGCTTGTCTACCGACCTCATCGTGGTGCAAGGGTGAACATCTATTGATAGTAATATCTTTAGATGGCCAACAGGTAGATCCCAGTTAACTAAAATACACAAGTTACAAAAAGACGAGATTGCGTGGTCACTGGTTAATTACTTTTGTGTTATAAACTGATTAAACATGGACATATCATCAAGTAAAAAATATACTTCAATAGAAACGAACACGCTGATCCAGAATCCGTTAGAATTTTTCAAATAGCTTGAGCCGTTCAAAAGCTACAGAAAAGCCGATTTGCCTGGTCACTGGTTAATTAGTTTTGTGTTATAAATTGTTTAAATATGGATATATCTTGGAAGTACAACATATTGTCCAATAGAACTGAACACGCTGATTCAGAATCCGTTTGAATTTATTAAATATCTTGAGCCGTTCAAAACTTACAGAAATTCCGACATTGCCTGATCAATGGTAAATTTATTTATTTTAATTATATATTGTTTAAATATGGACATATCTTTAAAGTAAAATATATTGTCCAATGGAACTCAACACGCTGGTCCCAAATCCGTTTCAATTTTTAAGATATCTTGAGCCGTTCACAAGTTACAGAAAATACGAGATTGCGTGATCACTGGTTAATGACTTTTCTGTTATAAATTGATAAAACATTGACAATTCGTCAATTATAACATATTCTCCTATAGAAACAAACACGCTGATCCAGAATCCGTTAGTATTTTTCAAATAGCTTGAGCCGTTCAAACGTTACAGAAAAGCCGATTTGCCTGGTCACTGGTTAATTAGTTGTGTGTTATAAATTGATTAAATATGGATATATCTTGACAGTAAAACATATTGTCCAAAAGAACTGAACACGCTGATTCAGAATCCGTTTAAATTTTTTAAATATCTTGAGCAGTTCAAAAGTTACAGACATGCCGACATTGCCTGGTCAATGGTAAATTAATTCATTTTATTTATATAGTGATTAAACATGGACATATCTTTAAAGTAAAATATATTGTCCAATGGAACTCAACACGCTGGTCCCGAATCCATTTGAATTTTTAAGATATCTTGAGCCGTTCACAAGTTACAGAAAAGACGAGATTGCGTGATCACTGGTTAATTACTTTTGTGTTATAAATTGATTAAACATGGACATATCGTCAAGTAAAAAATATTCTCCAATAGAAACGAACACGCTGATCCAGAATCCGTTAGAATTTTTTAAATAGCTTGAGCCGTTCAAAAGTTACAGAAAAGCCGATTTGCCTGGTCACTGGTTAATTAGTTTTGTGTTATAAATTGTTTAAACATGGATATATCTTGAAAGTAAAACATATTGTCCAATAGAACTGAACACGCTGATTCAGAATCCGTTTGAATTTTTTAAATATCTTGAGCCGTTCAAAACTTACAGAAATGCCGACATTGCCTGGTCAATGGTAAATTTATTTATTTTTATTATATATTGTTTAAACATGGACATATTTTTAAAGTAAAATATATTGTCCAATGGAACTTAACACGCTGGTCCCGAATCCGTTTGATTTTTTTAAATATCTTTAGTCGTTCAAAAGTTACAGGGAAAAAAAGATTGCGTGGTCACTGGTTAATTAATTTTGTGTTATTAATTGTTTAAACATGGACATATCTTTAAGTAAAAAAGATTTTCCAATAGAACTGAACATGCTGATCCAGAATCCGTTATAATTTTTTTAATATCTTGAGGCGTTCAAAAGTTATAGAAAAGCCGATTTGCCGGGTCACTGGTTAATTAGTTTTGTGTTATTACTTGTTTAAACATGGATATATCTTAAAAGTAAAACATATTGTCCAAAAGAACTGAACACGCTGATCCAGAATCCGTTTGAATTTTTTAAATATCTTGAGCCTTTCAAAACTTACAGAAATGCCGACATTGCCTGGTCAACGGTAAATTAATTTATTTTTATTATAAATTGTTTAAACATGGATATATCCATATAATAATATAATACTATATCTAACTTTTTATTTGATTGGCTGATTCAGGATTTCATGGTCTTATGATTATGATACATTGGTAATTTGTCACTTTTTAATTAGACCCACCGAGACAGTTGACGAGTTTGGACGTGTTGATTTATATATTGGATTTATTATATAGTACATAGTGTTATTGTGATTGTGTTATATACTCGGACTATATTGTGCGGACATTTGTGTGTGACTGTTTCTAGTTTCTTGTGCTATGGACCAGAAACGGAGGCTGTCATCTTTGGATGAAGAAGTAAGTTTGTTAGATTTTGTTACATTGCGTTTACGTTTAATTAAGGATTAAACAATAATTTTATTCCATTTAATTTATCATTGAACTTTTAGTAAGCCATTGCAGGATACACTAGCCGGTTAATTGTAAATAAATATATCATATGATATCATTGGCTCATTCAGGATTTCAGGGTGTCAGTATTGTTCATTTCTTTTTAATATCAGTGCTTGGTTATTATTTAATATATTTATAAAGAAATTAGCCTGTGCAGTTAGCCAGTGCAGGATATCCTGGCTGGTTATTTGTAAAGAAATATAACATTTGATTTCATTGGCTCATTCAGGGTTTCAATTTGTTTTCATATAATATTAATATTAGTGTCTATCTACCTATCTACCTATCCACCCAGGGTACCCTGGCTACACAGTTTAATTGTTAATAAATATAACATTTGATTTCATTGGCTCATTCAGGGTTTCAATTTGTGTTTATTTGTTTTTAATATTAGTGTCTATCTACCTATCTACCTATCTACCCAGGGTACCCTGGCTACCCAGTTTAATTGTAAATAAATATTATATTTGATTTCATTGGCTCATTCAGGGTTTCAATTTGTTTTCATTTATTTTTAATATTAGTGTCTATCTACCTATCTACCTATCTACCCAGGGTATCATGGCTACCCAGCTTAATTGTTAATAAATATAACATTTGATTTCATTTGCTCATTCAGAGTTTCATTTTGTTTTCATTTAATATATATATTAGTGTCTATCTACCTATCTGCCCAGGGTACCCTGGCTACCCAGATTAATTGTAAATAATGAAATGCATATTAAGCTTAAATGTTGCTTAAACAATGAGTACAGGTTCATCCAAAGCCATTTGTATTATTATATATGCCATATATAAAGAAATAGACTTGAAAATGTTTGTCGAAAAGTACCAAATAAGACAAATATCAGCATTTTTTATGTACAGTGCTCACATGGAAACATTATCTGTGCCCATAAAATAATAGATGAATGCATATTGAGGTTAAATGCTGCTAACACAATGAGTACAGGTTCTTCCAAAGCCATTTTTATTATTATATATGCCAAATGTATAGAAATATACTTGAAAATGTTTATCGGCTAGTGCCAAATATGAGAAAAATGTGCATTTTTATGTAGGGTACATACATGAAAAAAATCTTGGTGCAAAAACAATAATAGTTGAATGCATATTAAGCTTAAATATTGCTAACACAATGAGTACAGGTTCATCCAAAGCCATTTTTTTTATTATATATGCCATATATACAGAATATGACTTGAAAATGTTTGTCGCTTAGTACCAAATCTGACAAATATCATCATTTTTATGAATGGTGCTCACATGGAAACAATATCTGTGCCCATAAAATAATAGATGAATGCATATTGAGGTTGAATATTGCTAACACAATGACTACAGGTTCAAACAAAGCCATTTTTATTATTATATATGCCAAATTTAAAGAAATAGACTTAAAAATGTGTGTCTGCTATAACCAAATATGAGAAAAATGTGCATTTTTATGTAGGGTACTCACATGAAAAAAATCTTTGTGCAAAAACAATAATAAATGAATGCATACTAAGCTTAAATATTGCTTACACAATGAGTACAGGTTCATCCTAAGCCAGTTTTATTATTATATATGGCAATTTTATGGAAATAGACTTGAAAATGTGTGTCGGCTAGCGCCAAATATGACCAAAATCAGCATTTTTATGTAGTGTGTTCACATGGAAAAATTGTTTGTGCCAAAATAATAATTGATGAATGCATATAAGGCTTCAATGTTGCTTAAGCTATGACCAAAGGTTCATCCTAAGCCAGTTTTATTATTATATATGCCAAATTTAATGAAATAGTCTTGGAATTGTGTCGGTTTGTAGCATATAACACAAAAATCAGCATTTTTATGTAGTGTGTTCACACTGAAAAATTGTTTGTGCCAAAATAATAATAGATGAATGCATATAAGGATTAAATGTTGCTTAAGCTATGACCACAGGTTCACCCTAAGACATTTGTATTATTATATATGCCATATATAAAGAATATGACTTGAAAATGTTTGTCGCATAGTACCAAATCTGACAAATATCATCATTTTTTATATTCGGTGCTCACATGGAAACAATATCTGTGCCCATAAAATAATAGATGAATGCATATTGAGGTTAAATGTTGCTAACACAATGAGTACAGGTTCATCCAAAGCCATTTTTATTATTATATATGCCAAATTTATAGAAATATATTTGAAAATGTTTGTCGGCTAGTGCCAAATATGAGAAAATGTGCATTTTTATGTAGGGTACTCACATGAAAAAAATCTCTGTGCTAATAAATAAATAAATGAATGCATATTAAGCTTAAATATTGCTAACACAATGAGTACAGGTTCATCCAAAGCCATTTTTATTATTAGATATGCCATATATAAAGAATATGACTTGAAAATGTTTGTTGCATAGTACCAAATACGACAAATATCATCATTTTTATGTATGGTGCTCACATGGAAACAATATCTATGCCCATAAAATAATATATGAATGCATATTGAGGTTAAATGTTGATTACCCAATGACTACAGGTTCAAACAAAGCCATTTTTAATAAGATGTAACCCTAGGCTTTTGGACTTAGCAGATTTTGCAAACAAACAATATATATATATATTTATACATATGGGACAAGATGACTTTTTAGCTTCCTAACTTTTTAACGGCTCAAGATATCTAAAAAAAATCAACGGATTCGGGCGTAGCGTGGTGATTTCATATAGAATAGGACACTCAATTGTTACATTTAGAGAAAAAGTAATTTGGGCCAAAAAAATCTACCAAGGGTATTGCCTTGTTAATTTTTTTTTCAAAAAAACCTTTTTTCTCCAAATGTCAAAATTAATTGCTGATTATTTATGGTGTGTTTGTCGCTGATTCCGAATCTGAAATCCGTTTTAAAAACAAAGCTCTCGTTCAAAAGTTATTAAGGCATAACGCATAGCCACCCCTTTACGTTAGTGGCCCTCTATAATATATATATGGGAAAAGATCACTTTAAACATCCATAACTTTTGAACGGATAAAGATATCTAAACAATTCAAACGGATTTGTGCATAGCGTGGTGATTTCATATAAAATAACACTCGATTATTACATTTAGAGAACATTTGGTTTGCCTAAAAATCGACTTATGATCGAGTCTATAATATACATAGGGCTAAAAAAGATTACTTTTTAGCTCTCTAACGTTTCAACAGTTCAATATATCTCAAATATTCAAACGTATTCGTTGGATTTGTGCATAGCGTGGTGATTTCATATAAAATAACACTCTCAATTATTACATTTAGAGAACATTTGGTTTGCCTAAAAATCGACTTATGATCGAGTATATAATATACATAGGGTTAAAAAAAGATTACTTTTTAGCTCTCTCACGTTTCAACAGTTGAATATATCTCAAATATTCAAACGTATTCGTGTTTAGCGTGGTGATTTCATATAAAATAACACACACACTCAATAATTACATTTAGAGAACATTTGGTTTGCCTAAAAATCGACTTATAATCGAGTCTATAATATACATAGGGTTAAAAAAGATGACTTTTTAGCTCTCTAACGTTTCAACAGTTCAATATATCTCAAATATTCAAACGTATTCGTGTTTAGCGTGGTGATTTCATAAAAAATAACACACACACTCAATTATTACATTTAGAGAACATTTGGTTTGCCTCAAAATCGACCTGTGATCGAGTCTATAATATACATAGGGATAAAAAAGATTACTTTTTAGCTCTCTAACGTTTCAACTGTTCAATATATCTCAAATATTCAAACGTATTCGTGTTTAGCGTGGTGATTTCATATAGAAAAACAAACTCAAGTGTTACATTTAGTAAAAAAGTTTTGTGGGGTAAAAAATATATAAGTCCCTAACCCTAAACCCTAGGGTTGTGGACTTAGTAGATTTTGCAAACCTAACCCTAACCCTAAACCCTAGGGTTGTGGACTTAGACGATTTAGTAAAAAAGTTTTGTGGGGTAAAAAATATATAAGTCCCTAACCCTAAACCCTAGGGTTGTGGACTTAGTAGATTTTGCAAACCTAACCCTAACCCTAAACCCTAGGGTTGTGGACTTAGACGATTTTGCAAAAAAACAACAAAGCTTGGTGATTTTATATAGAGTAGATGATATTTTAGCTCCCTAACTTTTTAACGGCTCAAGATATCTGAAAAAATACAACGGATTCGGGCGTAGCGTGGTGATTTCATATGGAATAGAACACTCAATTGTTACATTTAGAGAAAAAGTAATTTGGGCCAAAAAAATCTACCAAGGGTATTGCCTTGGTAGATTTTTTTTTTTAAAACCCTGTTTTCTCCAAATGTCAAAATTAATTGCTGATTATTTATGGTGTGTTTGTCGCTGATTCCGAATCTGAAATCCGTTTTAAAAACAAAGCTCTCGTTCAAAAGTTATTAAGGCATAACGAATAGCCACCCCTTTACGTTAGTGGCCCTCTATAATATATATATGGAAAAAGATGCCTTTAAACATCCATAACTTTTGAACGGATAAAGATATCTCAAAAATTCAAACGGATTTGTGCATAGCGTGGTGATTTCATATAAAATAACACATTCAATTATTACATTTAGAGAACATTTCGTTTGCCTAAAAATCGACTTATGATCGAGTATATAATATACATAGGGTTAAAAAAGATTACTTTTTAGCTCTCTAACGTTTCAACAGTTCAATATATCTCAAATATTCAAACGTATTTGTTGAATTTGTGCATAGCGTGGTGATTTCATATAAAATAAAACACTCAATTATTACATTTAGAGAACATTTGGTTTGCCTAAAAATCGACTTATGATCGAGTGTAAAGTATATATAGGGTTAAAAATTGATTACTTTTTAGCTCTCTAACGTTTCAACAGTTCAATATATCTCAAATATTCAAACGTATTCGTGTTTAGCGTGGTTATTTCATATAAAATAACACACACACTCAATTATTACATTTAGAGAACATTTGATTTGCCTAAATATCGACTTATGATCGAGTATATAATATACATAGTGTTAAAAAAAGATGACTTTTTAGCTCTCTAACGTTTCAACAGTTCAATATATCTCAAATATTCAAACGTATTCATGTTTAGCGTGGTGATTTCATAAAAAATAACACACACACTCAATTATTACATTTAGAGAACATTTGGTTTGCCTCAAAATCGACTTATGATCGAGTCTATAATATACATAGGGTTAAAAAAGATTACTTTTTAGCTCTCTAACGTTTCAACTGTTCAATATATCTCAAATATTCAAACGTATTGGTGTTTAGCGTGGTGATTTCATATAGAAAAACAAACTCAAGTGTTACATTTAGTAAAAAAGTTGTGTGGGGTAAAAAATATATAAGTCCCTAACCCTAAACACTAGGGTTGTGGACTTAGTAGATTTTGCAAAGCTAACCCTAACCCTAAACCCTAGGGTTGTGGACTTAGACGATTTAGTAAAAAAGTTTTGTAGGGTAAAAAACATATAAGTCCCTAACCCTAAACCCTAGGGTTGTGGACTTAGTAGATTTTGCAAAGCTAACCCTAACCCTAAACCCTAGGGTTGTGGACTTAGACGATTTAGTAAAAAAGTTTTGTGGGGTAAAAAATACATAAGTCCCTAACCCTAA
>NC_068355.1:26375426-26420426 GCF_020536995.1 Dreissena polymorpha
AAAAGCATGGGGATAATTACGTATAATAAAAATATGTTCACAAATATGTGTTGTTTTAAGTAGTTTAATACCAGCCACAGTATCCATCACGTATAGCACTGAAAGTGTCATCAAACTTATTGGTACCCTACTACTGTCATCAAACTTATTGATACCCTACTAGTAGTAGGGTACCAATAAGTTTGATGACACTTTCAGTGCTATAGTAGTAGGCTACTAGATATGTTGGTTCCCTACTAGTAGTAGGGTACCAATAAGTTTGATGACACTTTCAGTGCTATAGTAGTAGGCTACTAGATATGATATGATTCTACAAGTCTGAATTAACTGAGTCTAGTTTTGACCAAGATTCTGTTCTTGTAGAAGTGTTTCATTGACCTTATCAACTAAATTGCTAGTTCTGATGTGATCTTCTTTTATCTTGTATTCAATTCAGACATTACTAACATTATGGTAAGGCATTTAGTACACACCCATTCCGAGTGTTTAGTTCTTCAAAACTAATAAACAAAATACAAATGCAGGGAAGTTATGTATCGTTATCGCGATTTATCAAACGCCAAAACAGGAAGATTTATTTCAAAGTTTCACATGATAGAGATCTAAACACGCAATCAGAATATTTCAAAATAAACTAGCAAACTACATGAAACAATACTTGCTAATCCCTGAAGCCACTTGACAGCGTTTTCAAAGTTTTATCTGAAGCATCAGGAAGTTAATATAAACTGCTTTAGTTCAATGTCGTGTTACAAAACGTACTTAAATATTTGATTACTTACTCGAAAGATTTCGAACAGTCAGAACATGGTGCTAAAAATATTACATGTGTGAGTATCATACCAGTGCAACTTGATAAAGTGAAGATACAGTGCACATAATTATTAATACATACTTCCCTTAGCTGTACTAATACAAAGCTCTTGATCAGGAATGACCAAATAAGTATTGTTTATAAAGCAGTTAACAGATAAATTTAAAGAAACATTGTTACTAGTTGCACCAAACAATTAAATATCACATTACCTAATCACCACCACTGTTTTAATAAAATGATGCATGTATTTATATAAATTTACTTTTAATTTTGTTAATACTTTATTTATTTTCATAAATTATTGAGCAACAATTTTTCCGACATGACAGACTTTCAATGCGTCATATCTTGTTTGTGATTTGGAATTTAATCATTTCCTATGCCTTATTAATCCACAGTCGCCAATTTGTATTCTACATGTATGTTTAACAAGGTTGTACTTAAGCCATACAAGGAAAAATGTAGCCCCGTCCCCTAGAGGCCACGTTATTCATCCAACGGGACTCTTTTTCAAACTCAGCCGAGATATCATTAGAACAAATGTTATGACCAAGTTTCATAAAGATTTGACTAAAACTAAGACTTTAAGAGTGTTAACAAGGTTTTAATATAGCCAATATACATAAACATATATAAGGAAAACTGCCCCGCTGCCTGAAAGCCATGTTTTTCAACAGACCAGAACCATTTTAAAACTCAGCTAATATATTGTTGGGACAAAATTGTTTTAACAAAATTTCATGAAAATTGGACTAAAACTAAGACTTTAAGAGTGTTAAAAAGGTTTTACTATAGCCAATATATATATATATACATACATGTAATTATATAAGGAAAAATGCCCTGCCGCCTGGCAGCCATGTTTTTCAACTGACCAGAACCATTTTCAAACTCAGATGATATATTTTTTGGACAACGTTTTGACCAAGTTTCATGAAGATTGGACAATAAATGTGGCCTCTAGAGAGCTAACGAGGTAAATGTAGACGGGGCATGATGGACAACCTACAAACATTGATCAAAACAGTTAATAAAAACAGTTTAACAAATCACAATTTTTAAAATAAAAAATGGCCCGTTTTGACTGTCTTTAACACAACAAGTCAGTTGTTAATAGATTGCAGCGGCTGTTTTCATAAAATACATGTTACAATTTGTGAAATTGGGTCAAAATTGTGAGATGGCGATCCAATGGCACTCTACAAGAAGATTTTGACCAAAATGCATCTGCAAGCCAAGTTAATATGATAAGGCAAAGTGGAAATTATTGCTTATATTGATGTTTGGCAATAATTGCAAAATTAATGATAACAATAATGCAGTAATTTGCCAGTACTATAATTATTACATGGGGTAGGTGATAGCACATTGAGAGCACATTAATATACAGTCCAACCTGCCAATAAAGACCACTCAATGGATTTGATCGTTGTGATCTTTGTTCACATGTGGTCTTTAGTTGCAGGGTGGATTTAAACTTTGCAAAAATGCTAGTATAGGCCTTAACAGGTACCTTATTTATGTATGTGCTCTATTGTTTAAATGTGTGAAAACTAATGCATGTGTAATGTAATAAAGGATTAAAAACACAGTTTTGTGTTTATATAGCGTCCATAAACCACTTATGAACTAACACATTCTCTGAAGCGTAATCCGACTCACGCTTAGGGTTTTTACTTTTAGAGTTCAAGTTCCCCTCAAACTTGTCCAATATCTCACGTTTTCGCTTCAGAATGTTCTGGATTTAAGTTTTGACTACACCAAGATCACTAAACCGATGTGTGAACTGGTAAGATGTTTCACGTGACTATCACAGCATCATCATGTGGCCATTGTTTTATACAAACAAATAATAAAAATATGAAAATTTAAACAATAATCAAGAATTGTTTATTTGTCCATTATAGAACGTTATTACAGTAATAATGCATGTTTGATTCTGTCTTTGCTCACTAACATTGTTTTTTGTATACAGAGTAAACAGAATAGAGCTATCACATGTGATACAAACATACCCTGCAATACCAAATACACAAATATATACAAACATGTTTCATTGTGACTATAAACTGTTTGACACGTGATATTTCATTTGAATGTGACATTTAAAGATGCTATCCTGCTTTTAATGATATGCAAGGCACCTCCCTGTCTACTGAACACCTGATGTTATATTTTTTTATTCACCACATGACATGGCACTTAAGGTTCATGTAGAGGCTTCATTTTGAAAAATGTGGGACCCCAAGCATTGAACTCAAATTTGACTAAAGGAAGAGTGCCACATTGAACATGTATACATATATGCTTTAAAGGATGTTTTTCCTTCAAACTGCTAACAATTTTGTACATCAACGTATCATACCATCCACAAAATCAATCAAAATACAAAGCGATTTTAACACTAAAATATACATTATTTTCAAAAATCTGAATCATGTTTATTCCACGTATTTCGGCGGAAAATTATATAACTAGTGAATAATATCGACATTGTCACATTGACGAGGGGAAGTTACGCTTAAATAGTAAAAAAAGTTTACATATCTAGAAATATCAAAACTCGAACACATGTCATTTCATCACCATGGGGGCAGCCATTTGTAAATTCATAACATAGAAAGAAACATGCTAAAAACTAACTCATCGCCTAATTGACATTCATTCCAAACGGTTGACGATGACAAATGCATTGGATTGTAATCTTTCCGTTGATGTTTGCAAACTGCACGATCAGACCTCATAAACACTCAAAAGAATAACTATGTAAGAAGCATTTCACCAATGTTTACAATTGTTGTCGAATCACCATACTTATATTATTGCGCATAAAATAGTACGCTTACAGACTGACAGAAAGATCGATACGTAACTCCGTTAAATTCATCACGGTATACTATTCTATTGATAATATATAATAACACATCGCTTTAACAATCTAAAAGGAGAAATAATTCTTTTAAACAAAGTTTTTAATAACGAAAGTGAAAACAACGGAAGTTAGATGGATATTATGTGAGATGCACTTCGGCTCCAGAAAAAACAATACAAATAAACTAAAAAAGACGTGTGGGGGACAATTTTCAGCTGGAAAATATTTGAAATAGGGTAAGTGATGATATCTCTACGTGGTCATTTCTGTTATTGAGTGCGATCTCTTGCTGATTAATGTTAATAGTTGTTTTACTAGTTGCGAACCAACTGCCAAAATATGTTTGTGTTTTCTCAGGTATGTGTATACACATACCCGGTTTTCTCACTACTGCACGTGGTTTCGACCGATTTGTTTTGCACGTTTTTCTACGGAGCACAGCGAGGGCCACGCTTTCAAAATGGGTAGAAGTAATCGAAATATAAAATCAATCGGTTTGCCAATTTCTTTATAATTCTTTACAATTTTATACGTCGTCTGCAATCTATTTCAATTTTAGATGGTTTAAATTTGCAATTTGGTAGAGAGGTAAATAACAAAATTGTTAAGCCTTTGAAGAAGAATTGTGACTCTTACTATCCACCATACCTGGATTTTTAAAAAGTAGTTACGTTTTAGTTATTTTTAGAACTTTGTTTAGGAAATTTATCCAAAATAGGCAGTTGAATAAAAACTCATTTGTTGTTTTATGACAATAATTTTCTGTGAAATGTTGCTAACTTGACCTTGTATATGTATAAAGCTTTGTATTTATTCAACTTAAGGTAGTGCATATCCTTCCTAACTTTAGATTGAGATTTTGTAAATTAGTGTAAAAATGTATTGGTTTTAAACCAAAATATGAATAAAGCACACAAATATTGAATGTCAAAAATGTGTTTATGTTATTCTATCCGTCTTTAGCTTTAAAATGATATATAGTTTGACCATATTGTACCACATTGAATAAAGAAAAACCAAAGCGAATTTTTAATGAATTTTATCCCCCCCATGAACCTTAAGTTCTATTCGGCTGAAAAGAGATTATAGCTGATATGGTTACAAAATGTTAAATTTGTATATTATTATAAATGTAAATTTAGTTACCACGGGACTATCATGTTTCTTTGTATGATACATAGTGATACTCAGCTTTGGAATTTGTAAATTTCATCTACATGTATCAAATGAATCGCATAGAATGAAAATGAAATGCATAACACAATATTAAGAAGAAACAAGTGTTGTACAGAGGACAAAACCCCTTTCCATAAATTCATTAAAACAAACTATGAGCAATAATTAAGTAGAGTAATTATTAATTTGCATACAGGACTTGAACACTGAAAAGGAAAGTAAACAAACTATGTACCAAGCTATCTTTGTGACCTTGACAATATCACCATCTTTGTTTCAAAACAAACTGGCCCATCAAGCTTGTATTACTGCCAAGTTAGCATAAATGTAAAACTGTATTACATCCATTTTTGGTGGACAACTTTATGCATTGGATTAAAGCCAAACACATTGCCTCTGTCTTTGAAATGAAATACATGTTAATCAGTACATATGGATGCAATTTGAAAGTGTGCAAAATTGTCATTAAATCTATAGCCTAGTTAGCAAGTAATTTATTATTTTTCAAACGGTACCTCTTTTAAAACCAAAAGTAGGATTTCTAGACATATACGTCCATTCATTTCGACAAACGCGATTACTTTTAAGTTTTAAAGCGCACACAAGACAGATTTCTACCTTGTAACCACCATGTTCTAATTGGCATTGTTAACATAAAATCTATAGCCTAAATATTAATGTTAGCAAAAAACAAAAACAAAACAAACACGTCTTAATGCCGAGCTAAGCCTTTATTTGTCAGTCAGCATTCCGCTGAAACATGACTGGCATGTATGTGCCCGACCCGGGATCGAACCCGGGACCTCTGGATTTTAACGCAAGCGCCTTATTCACTGAGCTACGGAGGCACAGCAAGTAATTTATTATTTTTCAAACGGTATATACCGCTTTTAAAAGTGAAAGTAGGATTTCTAGATGTATACGTCCATTTCAACAAACACGATTATTTTTAAGTTTTAAAGCACAAAAAGACAGATTTCTATCTTGCAACCACCAGATATATTCTAATTGGCATACATGTAGATAAAATATGTTTCTCATGTATACATAAATTTACTATGCCAAATAAGGTGTGTGGCTTTAAGTCTGATTTTCCTCAATTCAGCCATTTCTCACAAGTGAATACAAAGAAATATGATATCAATGTACAATAAACTATCAAGCTGATGGCGATAACAACAAGTTGACATGAACATGCAATTAAAATGCAAATCCCATAAACTGGTTACTTAGCTGAAATTTCATGTGGAAAGGACTTTTTTAAAAGTCACAATAACACATGATCTATCTGACATCAAAATATATCATTTCTGCAAACCTGACCAAGATGCGCTGTATTTATTATTAGGGAGTCATGCCTTATGCATTACCATTTTTAAGTTTAGCTTGGCTTCAAATATGCGAGTCCCGAACTGAAAGTGTGAGTCTCAAGTATTGGAAACTTTCTTTAAACAAATGAAGCCTACTCAAAATACAAATTAGTAGTAGAACCCCGGTCATTAATTTTCTGAAATAAAAAGCATGATGATCAGATATCTAATCTTGAGGAAACCAGGGAAGTTCTCATACCAGTATGACATTTTCTTTAACAAAACTCAGTTCCAAATAATAAAGAAATAACAAGAGATGTGTTTGTCAGAAACACTATGTCCCCTTCTGCGCCGCTTTGAAGCTATATATTTGACCTTTGACCTTAAAGGATGACCTTGACCTTTCACCACTCAAAATGTGCAGCTGCATGATAAACACATGCATGCCAAATATGAAGTTGCTTTCTTCAATATTGCAAAAGTTATGGCAAAATGTTCAAATTGGAGCAAACAAACAAACAAACCACCCTTGTCAAAAAAGTGGGAATAACCCGGTTTTAATCCGTGTTAAAACCGTGTTAAACCCTGCGGTATTGGCACCGGGTTAAAGCGTGTCTTTTAAACACACTTTTTGCTTACCGACTTGGTTTTTTGTAGGTAAAACCTGGATTTCACTATCATAAACCAACACGCTTATACCTTCTAATACCAACTTAAACCAACTAAAACTAACTTAAACCAACTTAAGTGGGTTAAAAGTGAGTGTGTTTTCCTACTTTATGTTGGCTTTTAAACCTGCTTCTACACATCAAGTCGGTTTTTCCTGTTCTTAAGCGAGTTAAAAGTGGGTTTTTGTTTGAGCGTTAAGTGAGCTAAATGTGTGCTTTTCACAGATTAAGCGCAGTTTAAACTTACTTTAAAACCGTCTTATACCAACTTAAACCAACTTAAGTTGGTTAAAGTGAGTGTATTTTCCTTCTTTATGTTGGCTTTTAAACCCGCTTCTTCATATCAAGTCGGTTTTTCCTGTTCTTAAGCGAGTTAAAAGTGGGGTTTTGTTTGAGTGTTAAGTGAGCTAAATGTGTGCTTTTCTCAGATTAAACGCAGTTAAAATACGCTTTAAAACCGCGTTTTTCCAACTTAAGTTGGTTAAAAGTAAGTGTGTTTTCCTTCTTTATTTTGGATATACACCCGCTTCTACACATCAAGACGGTTTTTCCTGTTCTTAAGCGAGTTAAAAGTGGGTTTTTGTTTGAGCATTAAGTGAGCGAAATGTGTGCTTTTCACAGATTAAACGCAGTTAAAACTAGCTTTAAAACCTGTTAAATGCTCAGTAAAAACCAACTTTTCACCCACTTGAAAACTGAAAAACTTTTTTATGATAAGAACAAAAATATCATAAATTAAATTCTATTTACTGTTTTAAACGATAAAACATAAAATTTTACATATATATCCATTGCACAGCATGATAAAACTATTTTGACAGACATGGCATTGTTATAATAAAATATAATAGTGTTATAACATAACATTGAACACAAAGAAAGAACTGAAAAAAGGAAGATTGTATGGAATAAGTACAAACAAGAGATGTGTTTGTCAGAAACACAATGCCCCCTACTGCGCCGTTTTGAAATAAAATTTCTATTTATCATTTGGCAGGTATAGAAATTATCTCTCTTTAAAGCTTATTACTTCCATTGGATTTTGACCTCTGACCTTGAAGGATGACCTTGACCCTGCACCACTCAAAATGTGCAGCTCAATGAGATACACATGCATGCAAAATATCAAGTTGCTTTCTTCAATATTGCAAAAGTTATGACCAATGCTAAAGTTTTCGGACGGATAGACAGACAGACGGACAGTTATATGAGACCCTACCGGGAGCATAAAAATAAGTTAATGTTGTTGAAACAGGTGCAAATCAATATAACAAGTTAAAACAATGGTTAAATAATCATTTTAACAGCACATTTTATTTACAAAGACTTCAGTCTACTTGTGCATCAGCCGCAGACGCCTTAAACAACCTCTCATCTTTTCTTCAACATCAACCAGAGGCTTGTCAAAGGTTTTGGCTATGACATCTGAAAAAATATAATAGACTATTCATTTTAAAAAACATGCCAAAAAAACAAAATCTGTTCTTAAATAGAAAATACTCTAGCCAGAAAAAGAGGTTAAATATTTGCATATTAAGGAAGTCAACACAAATAAGTTTAGAACTGATTGTCCTGGAGACAGTGGCTAGAGACACAGACAATGTTATTCAATCCCTGTCTTCATGAATTAAAAAAAACTATTGTTAACTGTCACTTGGATAATAAAAACTCCCCCTTTTCACAAATGATGTAATATAATGATCATTTATGCGACTGTAACAGTAAGTGATCTGAAAAATATTTGTAGGTTGTGTATTGAATTTCTATACGGATAACTGGTACTTCAAATTTTTATGATGAAGAAAAAGTACCAATGATTGCATTTCTCTCAGCGGGGAGGCATGGTCTTGGTGACCCCGTTGTAGTTGTTGCTCCCTTCATGGAACAAGTCACAAGCTGGTGGGGAGTGAATAGTCGTCACATGGCCTGTGCGATGGCCTTCACCTCCCTGGTTTCATGCTGGATTTCAGCTTTAATGATACTCTGGAACCAAAAAAAGAAAAGGAGTTTTGACAAAATATTTACAATTGGTAATTTTCCAAAGCTTGTAATTTACTTTCATCACATTTCAAACTCTAAAAATAATTGTCACATTTGTCAGAATTATAACGCTTTTAAAATGCAATAACCAGTTTTACCTCTCAACAAATCCAGCTTTCTTGTTCAATGACAGGGCGAGGTTTGCCCACTTCAGTTCCCCTCAAGTTGGCCGAATGCCGGACAAAACCCCTCCCGGATAAAAACCCTCCCGTCAGTTTTATAGGGGCCGGACAAAAACCCTCCCATGAATAAACGGGGACGGACAAAAACCCTCCCATGAAAAAAACGGGGGAGGACAAAAACTCTCCCATGTAAAAACGGGACCGGACAAAAACCCTCCCGTGAAATCTGAGCCACGAATTCAACTATCAACAATTATTTATGAATTTTTAATCCGAAATCGGTCATTTCCGAATGTCATTTCCGACATTTGTATTTTGTTGTCGGTTATCCGAGATATTTATTTTTTGTAATAGAGACTTCACTTCAGTAGGTAACATTACACTATATAATGACTAATTAAAATATTTCCGAATTGAAATGTTGTTATTTTACACCCATTTGACTCAATTATATATGTTTGAACTAAGATTTGTATTATAACTTAGTATGATAAGAACTACGATATTTATGATTACTTAGTATGAATAACAAGTAGGGTGTTTCTATAAAATATATAAAATATCAAATTGTGCTCTGGCCAGTGCATTAAGAACATCAAAGTCGTGTTTCTTTTTTAGTCATCATCGCAAAAATAACAGAGGCGGACACAGGCTTCCCAAGACATTCTTTATTTCGTTTTATAACAAGTATTATGAAGTCTAGACAGTATAATGTTACTTTCATTGACAAATAAGCATAATCAATTGATAAACAAAAACCAACATTGTAGACACTTGTGTGCCCTTACACAAACAAATTGCTTTATATATGTTGCAGATTCACAGTATGATATTTTGAACAAGTGTTGTCAGCATTGAGTGATTTTTTCGGATTAATGAATGGAACATTGTGTGAAGCAAATACATTTGTCGGCGTTTAATTGCTTTTAATTGATTCTGTGATTAAACTACTTAAAAACTAAAAGTAGTTGCAGATTCACAGTTTGATATTTTGAGTAAACTTTGCGGATTAATGAATGCAACAATGTGTGAAGCAATTACATTTGTCGGTGTTTAATTGCTTTCACGGGAGGGTTTTTGTCCGCAGTTGCAGATTCACAGTTTGCTATTTTGATACATATTATTGTATGCCATTAACTAGTTAATTGTTATGATTAGCTGATAAGTGGGCCTAAATAACTGAATCATTGACATATTTGACAATACAGTATGCTTTATATATTGTCTGCAAAAATGCAATTGAAAACGTTACAGTCGAAGCAAAATTAAATAAGTAATTAAGACAAATTAGTTACATGCTAACGAATTCTTAGTTGTTAACAGAATTTTACTTTCATTTTCGCAAAGTTTTCAGAAACTTCCCGGAAAGCACGTGTTTTGCATGAATGAGCATATGACGCGACTAATCGTTGCACTGTATCGTATTGCATTCAATCTAAATTTAAATTCACTTGTTTATAAATGGCCTCATTTTATGTTTTAATTGATGTTGTTATTATATTGGATTATCGGATATATATGCACATTAGAAAGCGGTATGTTTACAGTTAATGATTACATATTTTCTTTCAATTTCATACCCCTGAAAACACAATACACACAATGGGTAATTTTATAGGATTAATGAATGCAACACTTAGTGTTTCTTTTACGGGAGGGTTTTTGTCCGGTCCCGTTTTTTCATGGGAGGGTTTTTGTCCTCCCCCGTTTTTTTCATGGGAGGGTTTTTGTCCGCCCATGTTTATTCATGGGAGGGTTTCGTCCGCCCCCTATGAAAATGACGGGAGGGTTTTTATCCGGGAGGGGTTTTGTCCGTATTCCAAGTTGGCCAGCTCGTGCAGGGTAAAAGCCTGGTGTAAAAGTCCATACATCAGGTAGTATGATTACCCCTTTTGCTCTTGGGGCAAGAGTTTAACCTTCAAAATTAAAATATAAAAGTTCTCATTAAATATGAGGGAAAGAAATCTGTTCAGTAATAACCAGAAATATCTATCAATAACAATAAAGATGACAATAATCATAAAACACAACCACAATAATTTACTGTACACAGCATTTACACTTTGTCATGTGTATGTTTATCTATTTTTGCTTCAAAATGTGTTGTTTTTCCTTTAAATTGCAATACATTAACTTATCAATTTACATTTCCCAGTGACAATACATAAATATAATAATGATCATAATTAATTCAATAAACTAAATAAAAAAAGTATGAAGAAATGACAATACAAACCTGTAAAAACTGTTCTTCAGTATTCCAAAAAAAACACAGTTGAACCTCTTTTCCAACAAACTTATTGTTGATTTCCAAATTGTAGTAAAAAACACATTGTTTTCATCACACAATACTTTATGCTGACAGTATTTCAATACATTTTACAGAACAATTATAAGTCTTAATGTTTATTATATTTAGCTCAATATTCAATTGCTGAAACCAGCTTGTTTTTCAAAAGTTGTTGTTTTCAAATAATTTCCTGTGCAAAAATTTGAACCAATCAAAAGTCTTAATCCTCATTCCAGCCTTATGTCTGGGCAACCCCTATCAGTAGCCTTATCTTAGATAATCAGTACCCTGTTTAGCTCTGAATGCCTGACATATTGTTATCTGTTTATTGTTAGTGGTGTGAAAAGGGGTGTTTTTAGGTAGTCTTGTTATTTTGTTGACTGTTTATGTAACACAGGTCATGTTTGGCAACTTATTATTTTATTGCAAATTAAGAAAATGGATATGATGGTATCATATGAAAATATCAAAATCTTGCATAACTTATATACACAAATAAATAGATTATTTCCAAAAAAATGTTTCCAATACCATAATTATTTAAATATGCAGATTTAACAAGTAAATACTGTTTTAAACAAATATAAACAATCATATAAGATTGTTTTAAAATTTAAAAAAATATAATAATTTTAAGACATATAACAATCATAAGATATTGTTAATAATAAAAACAAATATAAAGAAAAAAATCAAAGTGAAACACAAACTCTTTCATTTTCAGGTATAAAACAAAGTTTGATCATTATTATAGTTTTTGGCAGTGATACTTGTTGTCCATCTGTGAACCTGTGATGTTCTGAAAGAGCCATTTTCATCCAATATTCACTAAAAAATTATGGGGAGCACACACATGTACAATAGGGACAATGGCAAACAAGCTGTAAAAAAGCCCCTTTACAATTGACTTGTATTATATATGGCTATAAACATGAAAAAAAGACCTAGTTGAAGAATTATTGTTTTATTGATGAGTATTATTTTTTCAATGTGTGTTAAAGTGAGTTTTTTAGCCTGGTTTCAGCTCTCAAATTATTTACAAAAAGACCAATTTAAACTCACTTAAACCCACTTCTGTTTAAAAAAAGACCAACTTCTGTTGTAAAAGACTCGCTTATAAAACAAAAAGACACACTTAAACACACATAAACCAACTCATAAATAAAAAGGCTCACTTTTGACACACAAAAAACCGACTCCTTACAGAAAAAAACTCGCTTAAACACACATCTTCTTAAAATAACCAACTTTAAACTCAGTTAAGCACAGTTTAGCGCACATAAAACTCGCTTTTAATAGCAAAAACCAACTTTTGCTGAGAAAAACTCAGAAAAAACACAGTTTTATGTTGGTTTAAGCGTGTTTTGGTATGAAAGTGGGTTATTTTTTTGACAAGGGCAACCAACCAACAGATAGGTATATAACAATATATCCCCCACTATAGTAGTGGGGGACATAAAAATGTAACAAAAGCTTAGACAATTCTCTTCCTAATGCACTTATAATCGTTGAGTTTATGTTGTTCCAACTGGTTATTTTTCGTTAACAACTACAATCTCTCAACCTTTACAAAGCTCCTCCCACTAAAAGCATCAGGTTATGTTTGACCAGTGTCAATGTTTTCATTAACATGTATTATTATTCTTATTAATTATAAAAATAAATATGGGTTATGTCGCCATTATATTTTATAATGATGTAAATTTCATTTCTATAGGACTTTCCTTAGCTAAGAACGAGTTCACATGCTTTCAGGTCCTTATTTTTTTTTAAATAAAGAAATACTACTAAATGATAAACCTAGTATTAAATTCTACCTAGTTTTAAATAAAACAATGTCTCAATTCAATAAGGATACCCAAATTATGTGAAACAGGTGATTTACTTTCCAAACCTTTGGGACATATATTTGCATGCAACACAAAATCAGCCAAATTAGATTTTGATAATTGTGATATATTTAAAATGTTTCTCACAAATTATACAAAAACCGTCAGTATACTGTGTCAAAACGTACTCACCGACAAAATAATTTCATTATACTTTCCATACAGAAATCTTTTATAATCGTATAAAATAAAATTGTACCAATTAAGAAATTAAATAAGAATGATTTACACGTCTAAATAAATAGAGAATACATGGCTAGTGCCCAGTTGAAGAAAGTTTATCCGATGAGGCTTCGAAAAGGAAAATAGGGCAAGCTTTAGCGACAAATATCATAACTACAACAAGATTAGCGAATCTAAAAAAAAATTTCAAGTTTGTCAATTTACCAACACATGAACAGGTCCCTTTAAAACTATACGTCAAAGAGATTTATTACATTTCAGTTACATCAGTTACATTACTGAATGAGTTTTGTGATTAGTATGGTATTATAATGTACTAGACAGGGAAGATACTGTGTTGGGAAGATTAATTGTGATCTTGTAGCTTGATTTATAAATATGTGAACACCCGGGTGTACTTTGTCCAGGGTTTTCCATGGAAATCCATGGAAAATATGAGGCTGGAGTATTCGGACTAAGTTTCCAGCCTTTTCCAGCGTCAATATTTAAAAAAAAAGGGTGGAAAATTGTCCATGGTATGTGGAAATAGCCTGGAATAGTTTCCATGGTTTTCCAGGCTCCCTGGAATAATTACCATGGAACAATTTCCAGGGTTTTCCAGCCAGCATGGAATAAATACCGTCCGAATACTCCATGTAATCTGGAAAACCATGGAAAACCATGGATTTTTTTCCAGGGTTTTCCAGATTACATGGAGTATTCGGACGGTATTTTTTCCATGCTGGCTGGAAAACCCTGGAAAATGTTCCAGGTTTTTTCTTTGTTTAATATTCCATGGATGCCTGGTATAACATGGAAAATTGTCCAGCGTTTACCATGGTCACTGAATAGAAAAAGAAATTTCTGGTCTAAAAACAATATTCATGTATTAAATGAATACAATACTCACAGCTTAAATAAATCATAATTTAAGGTTAGATTAAAACAAAACAAAAAATCAACATAATGCCTTAGTTTCTTCGATGTATTATTTTGTTCACAATTCATCAAAATATAACATCAGATTACAAATTGTGTTACATTTATTTAACAAATTATTCAGATCAAACAAGTGTTGTTTAATACATGCTTACAAAGCCTCTAGGTCCATTATCATAAATCAGGCCCTTACATAACAGAACAGGCGCTACTTTAAAAGTTAAAAAGTATAATGCAACCTTAACAACATGTATTCAAAGTAACAAAATACAAGCAAGTCAAGTAATATACAGTAACAATTCACGAACCCTGTACAAACGATATACAAGAAACAAAATGAAAAATTTAAGTTATTTTAGCTACTTCATGTTTGTCACAATATATGTAGCTGCCCATGAGAACAATTAAGGATACTATTTTTCTCAGCTACTTTCACTTTAATGCAATTTAGGTGCTCAATTTCATTAAAATACTTTTATATAATTTTATTGTTCAAAGAAATTCAGAACATGAATGCATGTACATGTATTACTTTCCAAGTGACAGTTAGTAAATTATAAGTACCCAGGTGGGATAAAATTACAGTTTTTAAAAACTTTTTTGTTAATTAGCTGGGCTTCAGTAGGTCGTGGATCTTTTATAGAACTTGTACTGCTGTTATACTGTACGGCTCCTGCATGATCTCTGAAAGAAAAACAAAGCAAACAATATTACAAGAAAGTCATAAGTTTTTTACATTCATCTGTAAAAGTAAATGTGCAGCAATCATATGATTGAATATCTATACTTCAACGCTCATTCACATTTTAATCTATTTTAGATATTTCATATCACTGCTCAATTCGGTACATCTGGCTTTTTTGTATTTGAGCGAACATTTACGATCCTAAGTAGTATGCAATTATTTCTTTTCCATTTAGTGAAATTTATTCTCTTAAAGTTTGCAAGCGGGCTTTAATCTACTTGCAAACAGGCAACCACACAGGAAAACTGAGACTTTCAAGTGAATAAATTGTTGATTTAACTTATATTTTTATATGACTCTTTTTTATTTTGAAATTTATATTGTTGTTTTCTTAAATGCCCCAAAACGGGGTACACTAGCATGTATCTGGAAACTCAAACATATATAGGAATTTTATATTCAGATATTGCTATATGAAAGATATGCTAATTTGCTAATTCATATAAAAATAACCTGTAATTGAAACTAGACCAAAATATTGGATACCAAAAAGACAAAATACTTTCAGGTGGTTAACACTAAATTACTTATATGAGCCCGGGGCATAACAATATTTACCATGAATTTGTGGCCATGTTAGTCCTCTTGGTAAATGCGCCAAAAGAGCCGCTTTGCTGTCTTGGGTTATTTCCCTGCCAAACTCTGCAGTATCTTCCATCAACTGGTCAGCTACAGTTAAAGCACATAATGAAAATGTATATAGAAAATAATTCAAGTATTGTTTTAAATATTTAGTAAAATTGTCTTTAAATAATAACTTACAATGAAGTTAATACATCACAAAGCATAGCATAACAAAATTTGTAGGTATGATTAGTACAAATTTATTATTGCTATAATTAGAATGATGTGTAATTCTATTGGTATGAAAATGTACAGTGAAACCTAAAAAACAATGCTATTGGTTTAATTAATTTATTTATAAACATTAACAGCATTAATGAGCATTGAGTTCTCATCATGCACAGCACATAACTCCCTTAGCCTCAGTTCCCTAGCCATGCATTATAAACTTCCGATACTACATTCAAGCTTATTAATATCTCCACATAGGACTTCCTTTATCAAGCTGCAAACTGCACTTAGTGAAAATGTGTGTGACAGCTGCTTTTAAACTTCTATATTTGCCATACTTTTACCTAAAATGTCACATAAAAAAGGTCTACAATGATGACATAAGAAGAATAAATTTAAAGGAATATTTAGAAATAATGAAAAGCACAAACCTTCAGTTGTTGTTCTATTCCTAGACAGACTTCTGAAACACTTGTATGCATCACTTTTTAACAACATTTCATGTCACTTTCCAAATGATATCCATACATTATTATTTTAAGAAATTCTTGTTAATGGAAAAACTCATTAAGTTAAACTCTACTGTTTGTGAAATTACATTAACTTCATTTTAACAACAAGTTTAACCTGCATTTTTTCTTCAATACGCCTTCTCCATAATTTCAATCTAACAGGTAAACTTTCTGTATTTGAACTCAGCCAATCAGAAAAGGCTGTGATATTTTATAACCAATAGATTAGCCGCAGACACATCTGACTCACACACAGGCTTTTCAGATAGTTTGTTAATTGCAAACCTGGACTGTAGTTAAATATTGAGTGTGTAAACACCTTGAACAGGGTTAAGGAATTTAAACTTGTAGACATTGCTTTGAAAGTTACTACTTTTACTTCTACTACTAGTACTACTACTACTACTACTACTTCTGCAAAACTAATACTACTATTACAACAGCCACAACAACAACAACAACTACCTACTACTACTACTACTACTACTACTACTACTACTGCTACTACTACTACTACTACTACTTCTACTTCTACTACTACTACTACATCTACTACTACTACTACTACTACTACTACTACTACTACTACTGCTGCTACTACTGCTACTACTACTACTACTACTACTACTTCAACTACTACTACTGCTTCAACTACTACTAATACTGCTACTGCTGCTGCTACTGCTGCTGCTGCTACTACTCCTGCTGCTGCTGCTACTACTACTACTGCTACTGCTGCTGCTGCTACTATTACAACTCCTGCTGCAGCGACTACTACTACTACTGCTGCTGCTGCTGTTACTACTACTACTACTTCTACCACTACTACTGCTGCTACTTCTACTTCTACTACTACTACTACTACTACTACTACTACTACTACTACTACTACTACTACTACTACTACTACTAGTACTTCAACTACTACTGCTACTACTACTGCTACTACTACTGATGCTGCTGATGCTGCTACTGCTACTACTGCTGCTGCTGCTACTTCTACTACTACTACTGCTGCTGCTGCTAATGCTACTTCCTTAACTACTACTACTACTGCTGCTACTAGTATTGTTATTATTATTTATACTACTATTGCTACCATTACTGCTACTATTCCTGTAAATGCTAAAACAACAACACAATAGTAACTGCTACTGTCACTTAAATTTGCACCAATAGTATAATTATCAGTAGTTTAACTGCTTGTACAACTTATACAACAACCACTTTTACTTCTACTCCTACAACATATTCTACTGCCAGCACCAGCATTACTACTTCTACTACTACTACTACTACTACTACTATAACTACTACTATTTCTGCCCAAACTATGCACATTGTTTTATGTTTTATTCATATGTTGTGTAAATTGTTGAACTCTGATTTACTTTGAATAAAATGTGTTGCATTTTTATAAGTTATTTTCTCCTCTTATAAAGTCTAAGTTTTTTCCAGGGTTAGCTGAAAATGTTAGAGTCTTTTCCATGCTTAAAAAATTCTATGTTCCACTTTCCATGCTATCTGGAAATATTTTCCAGGGTTATCCAGCCTAAATCCAGCGTTTTCCATTCCTTTTCCATGCTTTTCCATCCAAGGCTGGAAAATGCTTGGAAAAAAAGTCCACGTTTCATGGACATTTCTAGAACAAAACCCTGGAAAACCCTGGAAACTGTTTCAAATTCCAGGGATTACCATGGAATTCCATGTTATACCATGGATTTCCAGCCTAAGTTCCATGATTACCCTGGACAATGTACACCCGGGCACAGACATAAGGATTTGCTTTCATATTTATTTTAAACGTCGATGAAATACAGTCCATATGCCTCTTTTCAACCATTGTAAACCCATTTTAAGTTAACAGATATGATATTATGAAACTGATGGTTATACAATAAGTATCAATTAAAATGTGTCTTATATGCAAAACACATGAAAAGGATATTAGGCTTTGATGACACATTGGACAGACTGATCTCAAAGAGTGGTAATAAAGTGTTACCCTTTTGACTTAAGTGTATATTCTTTCTGTAGACCCGTAAACAATATGTTATGAGACAATGTTTTTGTCATATATATGTAGAAGATCTCTGACATAATGAAACTAGAATCGAGGAAAAATAAATTTTAGAAACCTAGTCAGTTTATATAGTGCAATAATTATTATGGAAATGAAAATAAACTTTACAAGGATTGTTCACTTGCTTACACCAATTTTATCCTGCATATTGTGTTTCATCAATTGTCACCAAAACTGAAATCTTCAATTATTATTAATATAAAATTACACACAGTTTTATTCACAAAGTAATCCAGTGCTGAAAGACAAATTCAAAGCTGGATTATTATAATCATATGTCAGATTGTTCATAATAACCTGCACATGTAGAAGGAAAAGAAAATACCCGAAGGAAGTAGTCATACATTTCAAAACAGGTCTATTAACATGTGTACTCCAAAGAAACTTAAAAAAGGTTAATGAGAGTATTGTTCTAACTTCAATAATGAAAAGTTTTTAAATATGAACCGGTAGTTAATGAGCCAAAAAGCCTATTAACTGTGTAGAAGATCATGAATATTACCATTATAAAGTTCATGAAAATTTGGTTCATGAATTTTCAGTAAATACAAGATTCATTTACTTGATAAGAATTGAATGCAATAATTGTGAAAAAAGAATTTCAGCTCCTTAGATTTCAGGTTGTATGTATATGAGTTCTAATGTTCCAGCTAGGATTGGAAAAGGACAGGGGGGGCTACTTTTTCAAAGGGCACTTTCAAAGCACAGTGTTTTGTCGAGCGCAGGGGCGTGTCTAGAATGTTCCCTGTTGAATATTAATTCATTTGTTATAATATATTATTCCCATTATTATTAAACAATTCAAATAAAATGTCTTCAATGAGGAATAAATTTATTACAATGTAATAAGAGATTTACAAATTATAAAATGTAAACAAATAAAATTAAATAAAAAAATATAGGGCAGGACGGGGCCTCGGAAAGTAGGGCTGGGCTTTGGAAGGACAGGGCGGGGCACCTGTCCATTCAGGCCTAGCTGGAGCATTTCATTATCAGACATAATCATCAATCATCATCAGGAAGTTTTTTATGAACACGGTTCCTGATTGAAAGTTTCTACCTATGTTGTCTCTGATTGTTTTATATTTGAAACCGTCTGGGGGGGTCTTAAAGTCTGAATTACGCAAATGATATTTATCGTCCTTGATTTGACATTTGAACCGTTCTTACATGAAGAATACATTATTGTGGAAGTTTCTCCTGATTAAACAATCAGACACTTAGATAAAATAACACTTATAGCAATTCTCAAAAGTTTGCTTTGACGTATGATCCCTTAATCTTAGTAGTGTCACAAAATATATTAAATCTCCTTACCAAAATATATTACATCTCCTTACCAAAATATATGAGTGTTATATACTGCTCATATAATGGATTTTGTGTGAAATTTAGCTATAATTAAAATTTAAACAAGACTATTACCAAGCAATATATGTCTCCTACCGGCTCCACCATTGTCAGAAATTCCACCATTGTCAGATTTTATTTTATATTTGTTGCCATAGCAACCATAATTTTTGACATAGGAACAAAATGAAATGATGTGCATGATGTCCATATTGCCATATTTGTTCATGAAACTTGAAACATGGATAGATGGCATCTATCCATGTTTCAAGTTTCATGAAAAAATATGAAGAACTTTAAAAGTTATCGCAGGATCCAGCAAACCACCATTTTCTGCAGTATTTCTAGTCTTTTTTTGCCATAGCAAGCATAATTTTTGACGTAGGAATAAAATGAAATGACGTGCATAACGTCCATATTGCCATCTATCCATGTTTCAAGTTTCATGGAAAAATATGGAAAACTTTTAAAGTTATGGCAGAATCCAGAAAAGTATGACGGACAGACAGACAGACAGGCAGACTGACAGACAGAGTGCAAACCATAAGTCCACACCGGTGAAACCGGTGGGGGACAATACATGTATGTGTCAAGGTGTAACGTTAAACTCATCTCGACCTGTCTTTGTCACGCCTGAAATAACAACACTGCATGCATTTTTGACAAAGGATATAAGTCAGTTACGTTTAACACACTGCTTTGCCAACAATTCAATCTTTATACCTATAAAGTTTTCCTTAATACGTAATACTATAGGTGGGATATAGCCTTGAAAAACATCAGCATGATAATGAACTCAAGCAATAACTGTGAAATTATGAAAGCAAGAGTTATGGTTCTTATGTACTGCACTTTCCATCAGTATGATATGTATTTCGTTGAACAATCATGTTTATTCCTCATGTAGTTTAAATTGGATACCATATGCTGGATTCAAAAGTTAAATGTTAAAAACTAACAAAGGGAAATTACTCTAAAAATATGGAGGATACAGTATACTTTTGTGCACTTCACATCTCTGTGTTGAGACCTACTGCCTATGGAGGATAGAGTTATGACTGTTGTGAACTTCACATCTCTGTGTTGAGACCTACTGCCTATGGAGGATAGTGTTGACTGTTGTGCACTTCACATGTCTGTGTTGAGACCTACTGCCTATGGAGGATAGAGTTATGACTTTTGTGCACTTCACATGTCTGTGTTGAGACCGAATGCCTATAAGGTTACAAGTTGATTCATCATTTAGTTTACAATATATTTTCTGTGCAAAATGTCAGCAGGAAAATAAACAAGTGGAAATAACTTTAAAGATAGAGGAGGAAGAGTAATGGATCAAGTGCACTGCATATTCACCATCTATAAACCTATCTTTCAAGTTGAAACCTTTTTTAATTTTCAAGACATGCTCCAGAAAAATTTTAAGTTAATATAGTTTAAATTTGATCCCTCTCAAAATATTGTCAGACAAGATATCCAACTTGTTTTGCTTCGTTTTTCTTTTTTCATCATAATGTTATTTACCACCAAACTTAGTTTACACACTACAAAAAAATAGTATCGGAGTACTTGTTATACATACAGTGCATCCTAACTTATTCATAATAAGTTATTTCTAAAGCAATTAACAAACTTTTACTTAAATTATCACAATACATAGCTTAACACTAATAAAATAGTTCTTGTAATCAATAATCAGTATTTATGAGTAAATACTCGACACATGAAATTCAAACAAAGGGCAATTACTCTGTTAATACTTATGAAATAGTTATGGTCCATGTTCTCTACATATTCTTTAAAAGCAATCTTACATTTTCTATAAAAGCAATCTTTCATTATATGAAGTTTTATTTGAATACATTAAAAACTTCAGCAGATTTGTTCTCCGCACAAGAAATAGACATTACAAACAAGGACAATGGCAATTACTCCAACAATAACAAAATATCATTTGGTTTGGAGTTCACTTCCCGATATTGATAACAGCTGTGCTTGATTTACACTGTAACTCCAATATAGTGCGGTCCGTTATAACGCTGTGTCCAATATAACGCGGGGGGTGCTTGGATCCCGTTTTTTCTCCAACCTTCCATTTCTGATTCAAATCCATGTTATGCAACTACTTGTATTTTCAGAAAATTCAAAGAAGCCGGCGATCACAGCTTGATTGCTTTATCCGTTCGTTTAACTGATTTTAATCGATTAGAGGTTAAGCGACACTCGACAGCTAATTGGTATTAATCTATTGTGTAATGTCAATAAAGGTGTGAAAACTCGCGAGTCCGTGTTTATTACATGTATTCCCTATCAGAGCGGTTCGGTGCGCTAATTTCAATAAGGTTAGTGCAAGCGTTATAATTATCAAATTAAAGTTATTTAAAACGATTACCTGTTTATGTTTTATATTTATCGTGTATTGTATTTCATTGTATACTACTATGGCTGTTTAAGTGTGTTATCGTTTATTATATGCTATACAAGCTTGATACATAAAAAGATCTTTGTGTATTTTTAATGTTTCAGTACGTATACAAAAAGTAAATTAAAAAATCCTGACGATTTATTTACATGCTAACGCAGTGTAATTGTTAACAGAGATTCACTTAAATTTTTGCCCGTTATCAGAAAGTCCACGGAAAGCACGTTTTTACATGCTGCGTATGACGCAATAAAACATTACTTTGTACATGTATCGTATTGCATTCAATCTAAATTTAAATTCGCTCGTCCAATGAAAGCTGTCCCATAATGCACTGTACTATTTTTCTAAAAAATGGCGTAGGCATATGAATTTGTTTACGAAATTCATAAACATATTTCTTGTTATAAATGTTTAACACTATTTTTTCGTAAGTGATGTTGTAATTATATTGGATTATGGGACAAATGTGCACACTAGAAAAGCGGTATATATACTGTTATCGTTCGATTTATATGCATGTTTTTGCGGATGACAACACAGCATGACAATATAAATAAATAAGCTCAAAACTTATAACGCTGTCCGTTTATAACGCTGTTGCGTGGCTTGGACCCCATCATCCGCGTTATATTGGAGTTACAGCGTATATTGTTTTTTAATTGGTTTAACTGGGTTTAAATATTTTAATCGAATCTTCGAAGCTCGATCAGTGCTTCAAATTGCCAGGCCAATATGCTATATTATACATGCGAAAGTCAAAGGCTTTATGAAAATAAAGATTAAATATGGAACAAAATGACAAAAATAAAAGAATTTTGTATATTGTATCAGCAATATTGCCAAATTGTTTTCATGAAATTAAGTTTTGGCATAGTTTAAATAATCTTATTTTGCCATCACACCAAAGTTACTAGTATTTGATAAATAATATATACCACAATAGGATATAAACATGTAATCATGCTTTTTATCAAAACTATAATTCCCCTTTTGTTTAAAAATTCTTCAAGGAAAGGGCCCCAGACAAAACCTTACATATAATTAATGCCTTAATACTTATAAAGTCAGCCATCAAAAACCCTACATACAGCTGTAGTCCCACAGTGTTTTTCCTCTTTATAATGTTGGTACCGTTAAAAGGCACTATTCCCAATGAGAACATTTAACCCAATTGATTTTTTTTCTAAAAAAAACACACACACACAACCAATTTGCAGACAAAATCGAGGAAGAGTTGCAAACGAACATGTAAATCCCTTGTATCAAATCATCAAAGTCTGCCTTCTAGGCATGTTGTTACAATACCCAACACATAATCCAGTACTGTCAGAATTTTATGTTAACTCTGTACTGTATACAGTAAAATAACTGCTTTCATGAATCATCCAAAACACCATAACGATATAGATACAGCATGTTTGATTTGAAATTAATTTTTAAGAAATGTCTATTCAATTTCATTTGCGATATAATTTAGTAATAATGAACAACGAACTTTTTTCATTAAACAAATTAAATTGTCTCTACCCAAATTATTTTAAATACAAAAATCAATACATCAACACTTTCCATGCAGTTACGTAACGTTTGACATAAGTGGCATATTGTTTGCACGCTTTTTATCAGGACAAAGGATGAATAATTTATACAAGTGCAGTGCTTATTTGAAGCTAGAATTTTATAAAATGTTTAAGTGTGTTTCGGATTGCAAATTTAATTATCGTCACTTGAGAATGCAACAAAACATTTACAGTTAAGGTAGATATCTAATTAATTAAATAATAATTTGTTAAAACGTTTCGTGTCGGAAAAATTGTTTGGCAATATTAAGCATGAAGTGCACAATGTCCACGAGGATTACATAAGGTTGCCATCATTATTCACTAGTTTCCTAGGTAACTGGTCACGATTATTTCGTGATGGAGCACACCGTAAGGACTGATAAGTGTAGCAGGTATAACAACGCCAAGAAACTCACGCAGCCACAAAACCACTGAAATTTATCTATTCATAGTGACACTTGGTTATTCACGCCTAAGTGATTCACAATCGTTCGCATCTTCAGTGCATTGGAGCAATATTCTTATGCTACTTTTTAATTTGTAGTCTGTATCCAATTTCAGTGTTAAATGCAAACAGCCAAACAAATTACCAATATTGATTATCACTACCTCATTTATACAATTCTGAGTTTGAAATTTTGGAGTATGCATCAAATATTGAGTCCAGCGCATAGTTGTTAGATGTTGATTATAGTAACGTTTCATCAACGTTAAAGTCTACTGACACAAACCTGTATCATTCAGAGGGAGGTTATCTTACAGAACAGGAAGCTCTCAGTCCTCATTTAGACCGCTGATAATCTCAAGCACAGTTGCTTCAGTAAAAGAGTGTTAATAAGTTTAGTGTTATTGTGACAGATTTCGCAGGAAATTACAACTTTGATGTGAATATGCAACTTATTATTCGTACATGTTTCAAAATGTTTTCAGCATAATTATTTAATTTCCCAATTTGGATGAAAACGCCACTTAATTTCCCAATGCGATCAGTACCGGAACCATTCTCAAAGTGGTGAGGAAAAACGCTGGTTCAACACAAATTTACAATAGATAGTATCAAATATAGATTATTTCTCAATTGGATAACATGTAGGAGTGCAAAATGTCTGGTGGTTTAACTTCTTTCCTGTGTTACCATAACATGACAGGCAACACACATTTTATAGCAGACAATGACTGATCACAATAGCACACATCTAAGAACTTAACCTCAGTTGAGCACACAATCTGTGATTAGGCTGCATGCCACTGAGGCTGCGGATGTTATTGATATAAATGTAATCTTACCTGACACGACTTGGCTTTTGATTCTTGACTTGACAACTATCCCAGGCACTGTCACTTCCACCTAAACAGGAGGTTGGCCATTATAGGGTAAAATGTTTGGCTTGAGTTACAGTCCCTCTGCTCACTTTACAACTATTTCATCTACAATCACTTTCACCACAACAGGAGGGATGTTAGGTCATGTCCAGTGCCTAGCTAGAATAATATTTGACATATTCTGTAGCTTACTAGACAACTATTCCAACCACAGTCACTTCCACCTAGACAGTTTGGATGTCAGTACATGTCCAGTGTCTGACTTGAGTTTGCTGCTGCTCACTAAATAACTATCTCAACCACTGTCACTTCCACCTAAACAGGAGGGAGCCATTATAGTGTCAAGTGTTTAGCTTGAGTAACAGTTTCTGCTGGTCAATATAAAACTGTTCCAACAACAGTCTTGTTCGCATAGACAGGATGGAGTTCAGTGAATGTACAGCGTCTGGCTCAAGTTCTATCTCTCTTGCTTACTATGCTTGAGACCCTTGCTTGCCAAAGTGCCCTCTGTACATCAACTGTGTATTCAAAACAGAAAAATAATTAGCAGATGAATTATTTCCAAAAAGGTAAACATATATCTTATTATAAAACTGAAACCATATAACATTTATCTCGCTCATATACATGTATGTTGCTATGTCTGCTTTACAAGACAAATCAGGGATACAGGATGTAGAAGTAAAGGCATATATACAATTGCAATTGTTTTAAAAAAATACTTGTGTTTTGTGTGTTCATTAGCTATTCAAGACCAATATAAATATTGCATTTATCACCTAATGAGGTGTTTTCATGGCTCTATTGATAGTATGACAGAACATACCAATTAAATCGATGTATTGTAATCAGGGCATTCTCGTTCTTAATATAAACAACATCATTCTTAACTTGCATGGGATACCTAGTATATCCTTATGTCACACATATCATTCACTGCTTGCTTGGGTGACGTAGTATATCATTATGTCACATCAACATCATTCAGTACTGGCTTGGGTGATGTAGTATATCATTATGTCACACCAACATCATTCTCAACTTGCTTGGGATACGTATAGTATATCGTTATGCACACATATCATTCACTACTTGCATGGGTGACGTTATATATCATTATGTCACACCAACATCATTCTCTACTTGTTTGGGATACGTAGTATATCATTATGTCACACAAAAGGAGAGTTCTCTATTGCAATAGGCATTAGGCCAACAAAACTTAAACATTGGATTTTTCTGAACATATTTTTTATATAAACGCATACAGTATTCCTTGATTTCATAATCGACCTTCATAAACACTGCATTAGTACATAGTAAACTTTGTTTAGATTTACTGTTCTCAATTTATAAAACGTTGAACACGAGTTAAATACTGACTTTGAAATAAAGTTTGAAAATAAAAGTGTCTAAATAATTAAATTGAAAATAAAATAACTATAATTATGTATTTTTTCCACAATTTTGCATATACACCGCATGAAATGTGTGTATTTATGTCAAACCACACATTAGTGTTAGTAGATACAAATATGCTACGGGAGTTCACATCATATCGTTCTCATATGGCTTACTACGAATTTATTTTATCACCATCGAAATATATCGTATTTTAATATTTGATTAACAGGCAGTTTTAGTAGTGTTAGTAGATACAAATATGCTACGGGAGTTCACATCATATCGTTCTCACATGGCTTACTACGAGTTTATTTTATCACCATCGAAATATATCGTATTTTAATATTTGATTAACAGGCAGTTTTGTTTTGATACATTAAAATCACACTTTCATAGCCGCTTCATGCAAAATGGGTCTTACGGCGTTTGGGCCAGCCTAGCTCAAGCACTGCCTGAGTATTTGCGCAGTTTGGTCAGAGGCCAAGCTATCCCCTATAAATTCACTCAAAGTTGTTATGGTCCCATTATGTATCTCCTGACCAGACTGCAAGATGTGTAGGCTGGGTGGGCTATTGCTATGATGGGCGCATATGGCATAAGACCCATTATTGCATGACACAGGTCTTTAAAAATCTCATAGCATATTGTAAATGGCACAATTTAGCACAATGCTTTTCAATATAAAATTGAATCAAAATAGCAAATATAGCAAACCGGGTAAATAAGGGTAGCCTATTAGAATGATTTCCAGAGGTGCTGATCAAGTACAGTAAACATTTGTGTTATGTATTTTTAGCAGTGTTTATTTTCTAATCTTGAAAGCAAAAGTGTGTTTATCAATAGTCAATTAAGACTTCCCCTGACAATTAAGTGGCCAAATACAAGCCATGAAATTCTGCGACATGGGTTGTAACGCGTAAGTGTAACTGGGCCACAATTTGTGTCTATTTGTCGTTTGAATATGCAGTGAGTAGTCTGTTCAAGGGATTTCTCTCAAATCAACCAATAAAATATTTGAATGTATTCAATCGTGTCTGCTGGTTTTATGTATATGTCATTCAAGGTGAAAAGCTGGGTAAAACAGCAAATGCTGAAAAAGCGCATTAGTGTTCGATAACGATGTTAAGGTCAGAGACTGGTTATAACACCATGTGAACTGTTAGGGTAAAATGTTATGCATCAACAAACAAAGTACGGGTCAACAGCATTGTGTTTATGACTACTTACATGTAATTCATGAGTAAAAAGTATGGCTCGCAGATTTATTTTTTATTTATTTTCACCAATTATTTTATTGTATATTTTGAATTTGTTTATGGTGTTAATATGATAAAAAATTTCTAAAGAGACTTTCCATCATGAATTTATTTTCTTTGTGTTATAGGTATCATCAATATTCCAACAGTGTTCATATAATAGTTCAGTGCTCACACTGGCCTTCAGAAAATAATAGCCATAATGTTTTTCTTAAAAAAAAATTAGCCAAAACAGACGTATACTTTTTTCAGCAAAATGGTACTGAAGGCAAAAAGAAAAAAACAAATAATCTTATTTTATCTATGTTTTATCAAATGTATATCTAATGGATTTAAGTTATAATATATACTTAAAAACAAGCTTAATATCAGTGTCGTTTTATTATTAAATATTATCATGGCTTTACAAAAAAGAATACAATCAAGGTTGTGAATGTGACTTAACAAACCAGACATCAGCTACAGTTACATACATATATACTTAAAAATAAAACGATAAATACTTTTATTAAAGTACTATTAATAAAATAAAAAAACTGCCCTTTCAAATTGTTCAATTTTTAAAGTCTGTCCAGGTGCAAGTTCTGCAGGGGACAAAAATATTTCTAAACTGCACTCGTCCTGCAGGACGAGTGCATTAAAATGTTCACTCGCCCTGCAAACACATGCACTCGTCCTTCGAATATGTGTGAAATAAAGATTGCAAAGGGGTGATATGACTAATAAAGTTACACCGACTGCTGTTTTCCTTTTTTCTAACGCTTACGTGCTTTCCGTTTCGGACATTTGAACATCGCCCCCGCCCCCTTTAACGCACGCTTGTATGTCAGACATTTTTCAGACAAAATTCAGACTGGTTTAAAACCGTATTTAGCGGTAATATAATTCTTTAAATATCAATACTTACCGTGAATGCAATTGGATGGTTCCCTGTCATCATGGACACGCAAAGTTTACAACAAAAAGCCAATATTAAATCGGGACACAGTCTCGCATAACAACGCGCACCTGCTGTATGAAATTAACAATTACAATTTCCAGTTCATTCGCGTGCTACTTTCGGAATAGATATGCTTTAAGAAAATGAGTTTATTTAATGAAAACGAGTCTTACTGGTCAGAAAATACATATTTTAACATCAGCTTTTTTTCACTGTAGGACGACAGCTTTAGGGAAATTCACTCGTCCTTTCAAGATTTCACTTGTCAATACAAGCGGACGAGTGGAATTTTTGTCCCCAGCTCTGGTTAGTACATTACAAAATATTGTCAACCAGACCATCCGTAACACCGCATATGTATTCATCATTCTATAAAAATGTTATAAAGAACGCTGAAAGTAAATTAAAATCGACAAACCGTACCGTTTCCGAAAACGACTGTCCGAAAACATGTAGAGATATCTCATTTGCACATGAAATGAAATATGCATATCGTTTGACTGCAGAAAATAAAACCCGTAACCTTGCGAATACGCAAATAATATACAGTATAGCCAACGCGGAACAAAGTTTTTAGCCATCCCAGCGGCAAGATGAACGAGTCGATGCCGTGTCAGCTGTTGAAGCTGCGTCAGTATGCGGTGGCAAGTCGCATTTCGCCGCGAAGCTACGCATCTGTCAACCGAGGCAAGCCGCAATTCGCGACATGATGCCGAGTGGATGTGCATCATAAAATAAATAAAAAATCTTTTTAAAATGATTAGTTACATGTAGTTAACAAATTTTAAAAGAACAATTATAATAATATTTAAGATCATAATAAATTTAATGTGCGCGGATTGTATTAGCATTTACATGTAAGCATAGTTAATGTGTCTGGCCAATAAAGTTTGTCTCCCGCCCGTAGTGTATGTATTTCACACATAAACAAGGACACTTAATTATGTTTTCGCATATACATGTACAAGTGGTCAAGGCTCCAGCATATGGTGGATTTATACGACACAACTTCATTTTAGTTTTTAACGGGATTATTGTTCAACCTTGCCCTTTCTAAATCAGGCCAATGGTATTGACCTGGTTCTCTTATTTTTTTTTTTTTATAAGAGTATGACGTTAGTCCACCATTTACATTCTTCAGATTCTTAATATATTCATATTTTATGGCATTTTTTATTTAAAAGAAAGGACGAGGCTGTCCAGTAACCCGGGTATGTCGGCTGCATTGCACCCCTCACTTCCCTCTTGACACCCCACCCTTATCCCTTCAAATTCGAAGAGCCATGTCGGACTGGAGTGCACGGTGCAGGGCCTTATACCTTGCAAAACCCTTATTTAGCCCTATCCAGGGTAATACCAATTCTTTGGTATTATTGTAAATTTTCTTAGTATTGCTATTTTTCCATCATAGCAAATTTTGTACCTTGCATTTCCTTATTTCTTGTTAAAATTGCTATTTTATATAGCAAATTCCCTTATTTTTGTGTTAAATTGCCATTTGATATAGCAAATGTCCTTATTTTTGTGTTAAATTGCTATTTTATTTAGCAAATGTCCTTATTGTTGTGTTAAATTGCTATTTTATTTAGCAGATAAGGTACTTTTGTACTATTTTCTCTCTTGTTATCCCCTATATTTAATTAATATTGGATGGATAAGAGCACTTTGTGGGATTTCCCCTGCATTGAGGTATTATTTGGTATTTTTTACCAATTTTATATCACACTGTTTTAATTTTCCTTCAATTGTTTTCATACTTTTTTTCTTCTACTGTGCACTCCCTCTGGTCCATGGGAAACAACCGTCATAGACTCCACCTCCACAATTACCTCCCTTAGACCAACCTATTGGTAATGCCCCTGCTGGTTTATTCCCCACTCACGCCAGCCTACACTTCCAAATCTCTCCTTCTTTAAACCCTCCAGGGTGGCAACTTGTATTTTATATAAATAAATGCATATAGAACTGTACATAATTTAAATAATCTACTTTAATGTATAAATTTATCTGTCCTGTCTCATTCTTAACTGTAAAGTTCATTTTTTTACTTATAATTTTTATGTGGCCCTATAAAGTTGACCGTTTGGCGACACGTAATCATTATCCTTGTCTTTATAAGGGTAATTACAAATATCCCTTTTAAATATTGTCTTAACGCCACTCTGGGGGGTCGTCTCTTCTTCATAGCCCAATTCTCATGAGGTTCCAAACAGACAGGGTCTTATTTTGGAGCATTACGGCTATATTCCCTGTCTGCAAGTGTCCAGCATTGAACCACGCATACTAATATTTATAAATTACAATACATAATTCAATTCAAATTAAATTACAGTACCAAATACCATTGTCTGTTATATTTCTATCTAAATGCATTTAAACAGGGCTCGCGCTGTCGTTCGCCACTTGAGCCATTTGCGAAAATATTGAGAATTTGGCTCAAGAAAAATCCGATTTGCGACAATGCTAAAATCTAAAATTTCATTGAAAACAGCCGCCATTTTAACCCGAAACTGGTTTTCTATATATTTCTCTTTGTTTCAATGAAAGTATTCGCAATTTGAACAGTGAACGAAAACCGGTCTGCACCTGTATCGAGACATCGCTTGACCTTATTGTTCTTGAAGTGCACATGGTAGCTGGCCAATCAAAACTGAGCTCGCTTACACATGAAATGACGTTGTTGAATGAAACGTAAAAATGGGTGGAGCTTTGAATACACAGTTAATATTGTCGTCTGCAAACAAAATAGCGGTCGGTCGCAAATGTCGTATTATAAGATTAAAAATGTAAATAAGCGTGACAATAAATTAATTATTTCCAAGCTGACTATCGATCTAAATTAAAGAGTGATCATTAAATAATTAGTTCTATGTCGTTGATGTTACAACTTTCTGCCGATTTTCGATTGAAATGAAAAGGTGATAATTAATTAATTTGATCGTTTTACTCACACACTATGCTTACTAACAGCGGCGTATTATAATCAAAGGAAAACGTGAAAAACACGCGCGGTTTAATTGCAATTAAAGTTTAATTAAAGTTACGAATTTGTAACACATAGGAAGAGTAATTCATGTCATCTACAATATAAATGGAAGTAACCACTTTGTCCGTACAGTTGCTAACATGGCTTCTTTAACCTTAAAGCGTCCTTTGGACGAAAATGGGTCTGAACAAACAAACAAAAAACAAAAACAAAATACACAAAAAACTAGAGCATTCCAAGAGTCATGGAAAGTTGATAATAATTGGCTTCGCTTTGAGAATGAATCAAAATCAATGTACTGTGACCTATGCATTAAGGTGCAGAATTCCAACACGTTCACTGTAGGTTGCAATTTCCTGAAAAAAGACTCGGTGACGAAACATGCTAAGTCTAAAGGTAAGATTTTGAAGATGAGAGGAATTTTAATTTGAAATTACTTTGAAATGCTATAGTCTAACTATATGTATATATACAGTTTGACTATGTATTTATTTTATTTTTATATTTTCAGATCACACTCATATCTCTATTACTATGAAAATTGTGATGTGATGTATATTATGATATGTGACATGTGCTTGTTGTCATTAAAAGAAATATGAGGAGGGGGGCATGCCCCCGGACCCTTTTAGATTTGGGTGGCTCAAAGATATTTTGGGCCAGCGCTAGCCCTGATTTAAACATGCGAATCCCCTTTCACAGAGGAGAGCTATTAAATCAGGCTCTACCCCTCCAAATAATTAATGAACATAAATTTCATATCACCCAATACTTCTGTTTCCTTGTATATAACATAACCCAAACATGAGATTTACATCAATCTCTTGTCTTTATTATGCATCTAAAACATATAGTGGCAATGCTGGACCACTTTGTGATCTGGAAAATCCCAATAATATTAATATTTGTATTTATCTTAAATATATTAAACATCAGTGTAGTTTGTTTATTTAAAACATTTCACACATTTGTGTAATTCTTTTCTGTTCAAATAACATGTAAATTAAAGTAATTCCATTTGATATTAACACCTAATATGCAAATCACAAAGCTAAAAGACTCCAATAAACTCATTGCAGCATATGCTTAACAATGAGTCTAGTAATGATGACGCCACATATAATAATATGTGTTTTCACCATCACTACTTATATAAATCGGGCTATTCTCTTCCTTCCTCTTTCTTTTTAACATAAATAAAATCAAAATAAAACATCTTCATAGTACTTCAACAGTATAAAACAATCATACTACATGCAATTAAATTTTAAGAATTAATGGATGTAATTATCATCTCTTGTTCCATATATTTTCTAATGAAATTCTACATGGTTTACATTTATAAATAGCAAACTTAATGTCAAGGTTGTTGTTGTTGTTCAGAGTTTATTTACAGGTCCAGACGAGCCCCTTCACGGGGTCATTAAGGCTGGACCTGCCCCTGTGACCTTTCAGGGGAAAAAGATTAATTTTGAGCCAAAGTACACTACGCGACCCGTGATTTTTGCCTAATTTGCGAAGTCAAGGCGGGCATTTTGCTTTTTGGTTGGAAAATCACCGCGATTTCGCGTGACTCATCACTCCGATGTCGCGCGAGAGCAAGATAATCTGTGCGCTAAATCCCCTCAATGTTGTGGTGATTCGCTGCGATTCGCCGCAATTCGCCGTGATAGCAGTGGATATCGATGATTCGCCAATTCATGCATATAAACCGAATCGTATCGATAACTGTATACATAACGCTTTTCTAATGTTCACAATTATCAAATAATCCAACATTATCGCAACATCATTTCCGAAAAATAATCTTAAACATTTATGTCGGTAAATATGTTTGAGAATTTCATTAACACAACTATATGACTACGTCATTTTTTAGAAGTGTAAAGAGTATAGTGCATAATGTGGAACATAGCTTTCATTGGACAAGCGTATTTAAATTTAGATCGAATGCAATACAATCTTACAAAAAAACGTTTTATACATAATTGCGTCATACGCCTTCATGTAAAAAACGTTTTTCTCCTGGAAATTGTGCTATTTATGCATAATATTATCAAAACATTTTTTCGACACGTAAAGCGTTGTAACAAATTAATAAACAATTCAAAACAATTATACCATAAGAATTAATGTTCCGTTAAATTACCAAATGAGAATAATAATTTATAATCCGAAACACACTTCCGATGTTTTAATGTTAGCACGACGTTCACAAATGCTTCCAATATAGCCATCATGTATATTTTCCGACAAAAGAGCGCGAAAATTATGCGGCAATGTACAAGGTCAAGGTAAAGAGTGTGCAAGTATTGATTTTTTTATACAAACTGCGTAGCGCAGAGAACATTGAATTCTGTTGATTTCGGTTAAATGTTTCTTTGGTATTTTTTAAACAGTTATATCGCCAAAAGTTTGATATTTCTTTAAAAGTCATATCAAATCAAACACGCCGTATCCGTATCGTTACTGATAGAAGTAAAACATAATACCTTGACGTGTATAGTTTTTGTTGTTGTGAGAGACCATCTGAGTAAACGCCGAAAAATATATACAAACTGTTATTTTGTGTCAATGTCCTTTGATCCATTATTGCACTTAATTGGCAGCGCCATCTTGTTGTTTCTGTGATTGTCACATCTTTTCACAGTTTGAACACGTACAAAGAGTGCCAATTAGACACTAGAATAAACAATATCACCCGCTGGACAGTCACAATAAATAATCAAATGTTGAGGGTTTTTTGTTTTGGACGTGAAAACCCAGAAAAATGCATGTACATTATGCATCATCATATGCATTTAACTTTGCGAATGCTTAGTGCTACGTGATATACTCGTTTTTTGTCAGCAAAACAAACACAATGTTTAATGGCTTTAATATATAGGCAATGATGTAATAACAACATAATATATAACACGATATCATAATAACATGTACTTAAAAATAGAACAGTAATGTATTTCCGATTTCCGGCTTATCAAGCATTGTGAATGTATGTACAACGCTCGGAAAGTAACGCGAGTAACACGAGTTATCCGCATTGAAACCTGAAACAGAAAATAAATAAGTATAACATAATCTAGTCAAAATAATTAGACGTAATCTACCGATTACATTTAAACTTTAAATGAAAGTGTTACTTAAACAATTTTCCGTGCCTTAAGACGCGAATATTTTGCTAAACACTGTTAACAAAAGGACTACACGTTATAATTCTTAATGAAATGCAAAAATAAGTATTAACATAATTAACAACGTCAATAAACACACACGGTAAGATCAAAGTTTAAAAGGAAAATTTATATCATATTTCTCGTAAATTACCAAATTATTAGTTTCGTCTAATTCAAATACCATGTATAGAGAAACAAGGTATTTATAACCGACCAATGACGAAACACTATGCAACTTTCAATTTACACAGTGCTACGCTACATGTATATGGCAACAATATGGAATTTGAACAGTGGTAGTGTATTCGGGCCTGGAATATAATTGATTGTAAGTGTTAATAAACATTCTGCTAATGCAATTAGTTAAATAATGTTTACATGTTACGTTCAATAATTATTGCATGATCATTCTGCGCTGTTATATTAATTTGGAGCCGCTAAAGTTTCCGACATTACTTCATCAAGTTCGTGTCGCAACAGGAGTATTTAAGCTAATACGCCCATTGTATACAACAACGACAAAAGCTTTATTATTGCAATGTATAATATAAGTGTATACATATATGTTACATGTAATGTAGTGTAACCCTCAACGTAAATCGCTTAAAAAGGGGAATCACGGCGGTACGCGGTGAATTGCACTGATTTGCGCTGATTGCGCAACAGCGAGATACATCGCGCGACGGTCGCCGAGACATCACCCACATTTTCTTGACGCTCGGAAACACCGCGATTTGCGGTGATGCGAGAATCGCGGCAAAAATCACGGGTCGCGTAGTGTAGGTCAAATTTACCCGGGCTACCCGGGTATTCCCCAAATGATTTTTATTTAGAAGAGAGTTCAGTGCACGCTGGCCAATGAGGCCTTAATGTGCCCTGTACCATGTGGTGATGATGTTGTGTGGATCACGCAGAGTGCCTCACATACTACTTACAGTGCCCCAGATAATTATTTGGAAAATAGGGTTTTCACCCATTGATTTTGAAAAATAGGGTGATTTCATTCTCCAAATAGGGTGAAATGAGTTATAAAAATGCAAACCTTAAAATCATCGCTGCTTTACTTCAGTTGAAGCTGCACCCTTGTATTGATTCAATAAAACTGTAAACTAATATAATTAACTTAAATAAACTGATGTTTCATAGAGTATTTAATCCTTGAAACATTCCATATATAAATATAAACTTTCAAATTAAAAAAAACTGTTGTTAACTGACATCTTTTAGCGAATAGCGCGGACGTCTTTCAACCTCTCTTAGACATTTTTATTTCACATCTTAAAGAGAAAATACCGAAAATGAGCAAAGCATTTTCGATCGAAGCTATTGTATTGTACGCATTTAATTTGACGAATTTGCGTTAAAATCAAATAGGTTGCGTTTTCAATACGCATGATATTGTATTTCTTTGCGTTTTCAAACATTTTAATAAGGTGAAAGACGCAGATACGCTGCTTATCTGGGGCACTGCTACTTATATACAAGACACTCAACACGACCCACACCCCGTCATCACCCGTAAAGTACGACCAGGACACACACATACAACACCCACACACACACACACCGCTCATATGGCTGATGTGTGTGCGCGAGTCCCACGCGTGTGTTCCGGGTCCCTTGGTGGTGTTCTGTAGATCTTTGTGCAAATTTTTGTATCTCAAAACGGATTGACCTACTTGCAACTGCATCTAAGGAAATCCGACCAATCAGAGTCATGTTTTTTAAATGCTGTCAGCCAATAAAAATTCCGCTTTTTTAACAGCGTTAGACACGGCGTTGTCCAATTATTGTGTATTGCGTTTTTAACGTCTTTTGAATAATAAAGTAAAGCTATTTTTTAAACTACTAGATTTTTATCAAAGCACCGCATCCACACTGCAAAGTATTTTATATTATAAATGGTACAGCCCAGTAAAATTGGGCTGACCATATTATGGCCGTTTTCAGCTTTTAAACGCAGAGTTTTATGTTAAGCAGTGTTCTCGGGCAATGGTTTTTAACCGAAGTCCCGAGGGTGAACAACCCAATTAGCATTAGCAGTTTGAAGCCACATCAATAATCAAGACGGTCAAGACGTATTTGTTGTTTTGTTGATTATTGTCTTATTATAACTATCATTTGAATATGTTTATATAAACTCTTTTCATTTTGTTCATATTATACAGACTCAGTTAATATTGATACTAATTACCCGATAATCCCGTATATTCCAGTTTTAAAGGAAATGCTGGTAAATAGTTACGATACACAAACATATTCCCCACTGAACATGCGATTAATGCCTGACGTGATGTTCATGTATTTATACAACACAAAATACACCAACACTTTCCAAACAACGTTCTACATGTCTGCATAATTTCCGCGCGCTTTTTATAAGACAAAGGATCTTTTAGCACTGTGTATTTGACGCTAGAATTTGCCAAAGGTCGCGTTAGCATTACAGTTCGGAAGTGTGTTTCGGATTACAAATTTAACAAGAGCACCGCATAACGGGTGCCCACGCTCGGCTGCGAAAGCTTGTCAGAAAATGTTTTTTTTAGAGGTCACAGTGACCTTGACTTTTCACCTAGTGACCCAAAATTGGGTTTGGCGTGTAAAACTCATCAAGGTGCATCTACATATGAAGTTTCAAAGTTGTAGGTGGAAGCACTTTGATTTAAGAGCCTATGTTTAAGTTTTATATAAGAGGTCACAGTGACCTTGACCTTTGGCCTAGTGACCCAAAAATGGGTGTGGCGTGTAGAACTCATCAAGGTGCATGTACATATAAAGTTTCCAAGTTGTAGGTGGAAGCACTTTGATTTTAGAGCGAATGTTAAGGTTTATGTTAAAGTTTTATATTAGAGGTCACAGTGACCTTGACTTTTGACCTAGTGACCCAAAAATGGGTATGGCGTGCAGAAATCATCAAGGTGCATACATATGAAGTTTCAAAGTTGTAGGTGGAAGCACTTTGATTTTAGAGCCTATGTTAAAGTTTTATATTAGAGGTCACAGTGACCTGTACCTTTAACCTAGTGACCCAAAAATGGGTGTTGCGTGTAGAACTCATCAAGGTGCATGAACATATGAAGTTTCAAAGTTGTAGGTGGAAGCACTTTGATTTAAGAGCGAATTTTAAGGTTTATGTTAAAGTTTTACATTAGAGGTCACAGTGACCTTGAATTTTGATCTAGTGACTAAAAATGGGTGTGGCATGTAGAAATCATCGAGGTGCATCTACATATGAAGTTTCAAAGTTGTAGGTGGAAGCACTTTGATTTTTGAGCTAATGTTAAGGTTTATCTTAACGTTTTATATAAGAGGTCACCGTGACCTTGACCTTTCACCTAGTGACCCAAAAATGGGTATGGGGTTTAGAACTCATCAAGGTGCATCTACATATGAAGTTTTAAAGTTGTAGGTGGAAGCACTTTGATTTAAGAGCCTACATGTATGTAAAAGTTTTATATTAGAGGTCACAGTGACCTTGACCTTTCACCTAGTGACCCAAAAAGGGTGTGGCGTGTAGAACTCATCAAGGTGCATCTACATATGAAGTTTCAAAGTTGTAGGTGGAAGCACTTTGATTTTAGAGCCAATGTTAAGGTTTTAGCACAACGCCTACGGCGGACAAGCTGGCTTTGACAATAGCTCGAATTTTCTCTGAAAACAGCCTAACTAAAAATGATAATTTGAGAATTAAACAAAACATTTACAGTTTTGCGTAATTAATTCAAAGATAATTTGTTTACGCGCATTACGTGTCATATCGCTTATTAAAACGTGAAAATAATAATTATGAAACTCGCGTAAATCTAGGTTTCTACGCTACACAAATGTACATGTATGTGGATATCTTTTCACTCGATCTGCCCCGTACATATGCGGCGGATTTATTCCGCGAAAGCACGCAAGGTTAATTTAGACTCAGCATCGTTGCGCGGATCAATGCAGCGTGCCTCAGTGATACGCTGCGTGATTACACGACTTGGCCGCCGAGTACTAAGATTCTGTCCGTGGCGAAACCGAGGATTATGTTTGTTCCGCGTTGGCTGTACTGTAGGTTGAAATATTGTTTTAAAAGGTGATATTGCAGTGCTTTACTTTACCCATAGATACATAATTTAAAATTGCGAGATGGCGGACATTTGCAACATGTGTAGAATGGTACGGTTTTCAGAAAGAAGCGAAAAAGTGAATAATTGCAACATTGCTTAACTAAAGTTTTTATACTACTTACCTTTCAGTAGTGTCGAATGTTTAAACGTTAATTAGTATTTTGAGCAACAAAAACACATCAATAATACAAAAATAACACAATCGGCTTCTTTTTTATAAAGAAACATTAAAGCAGATGACTACTAGCGCCCGCTGACTTTAAAAGAATTACGGTATCATTTGAGCAATGTAAACAAAATAATTACAAAAAAAATTGAAATCATTATTACACATCAAGAAATGTTGAAGCCGATGACAGATAGCGGTAATGACGGGGATACATGTAATTACATGTAGTTGATGGCGATTTAATAATTATACGATCAACAAATGTTCAACATAATCTTATTGCAGAAAAAAATAACATTGTGAAAAACTGAACCAGCCAACAATATTCGCGGCAATTTTCAATAATGATGCTTACATAATAATTGGCAAAAAAATAACGAAAATTTAACATTTAACGATAATTGGTAGAACACTGGGAGATTTAAGACATTTATTTCCGAAAAAAATCAGTTTTGTCGGACACTAGAAAAACTCTCTAGGCCAGGATGTCGCAGAAGTTATTGACACGTACACATATGATAATACACCGGCTCTAATGTTTACACAGGTAATCTTGTTATCGATTTATCCTGCTTGATGGCCCGATTTACAGGCGTTTTGCATTCGCCGGAAAACTTGTAGAGGCAAATTTATTTTTGATATAGGCGGATAAAATAATCTCATTTTTTTCTATATAATTTTAAGACATAATAGCCAGTTCGATCAAATAATCGCCATTGGCGATAATTTCGGCAGCAGCGTGAGCACTGATATTTTAATGGTGATTGATTAATTTTTTCATATTAATTAAATCTCATTTATATACACCATTTTTATCATATTTACAATGCTTTCGTAACATCTTAAAGGGACATTTCATTATATTTGGTAGTCTTATTATTGCTATAACATAAATAGGATGATTAACATTGCAAACACATCTCGACCTTGCATAAAGACACTTTCTAAATTTCAGTGGGTTGTGTTTATTTCAATCTTGCATTTAAAAAGCAATTATCTCATTTTGAAAAATGAGGTACGTCTGTATATTATGCAACGGCGAGCAACTACGTTGCCTTCATCGCATTGATTAATGTAGACAACATCATCGATAAACGGTCCATTTTTACACTAGGCCACCGAACGATATTTAAAGAAAAGGGGAGCAACTCATTCATCTTTCTTGACAAAATGTTCAGTTTGCGATTCATTTGTTTCAGAAATTGACACTGTAGGAATAAGACCATCGTAAATTTATAGTAAATGGAGAGTAATACATGTAAGAAACGCATATTTACCTTTTTATTACATTATAAGGTTTTTATTCGTTACTAAAAAGCATGTTTTATGTGCGTTCGTTAAATGCGTTGTCAAACGCCGCCATCTTAGGTTACATTCCACTAAAACATCGAGTATCCCTCCGTAGTGCGTAATTTCTAAAGGCGTAATTTATAAAGAGTTTTTTCTCTTCTTGCATAAAAGCCATTCAACAATATGAGACTTGAATAATGGGGCTATTTCTGATATCATAGATGTTTCTTGAGTATTTTGATGACATCAATTACATTCTAACTTAAAATATTAACTTTAAGTGTGTGTTTTATGTTGTATGGGGCTTTTGTCGGAAAATGCTTTGTCGAAATATGGCTGCCAAACGATGGTTGTACTGGTGTCTGAAATTGTATTGAAATTATTGGAAGACGACATATCGGTCTTTAAAATTATACTTTGGAACAAGAAAAGGAAAGGCCAGACAAAAAATTGTTTGAAAGTTGGCAGTATTATAATGGGAACCTGTCAGATTGGAATTAGTGTAATTTAAATTGTAAAAGCACATATACTGGAGTTTCAAAGCATAATAAGAAAACAATTTTGATGAGTTTTCGACAATTGGAGTGCTAGACAATATGAGAGATATGAGTATTTTGGTAAAAATGGGTGGGAAAAATAAATTTTAAATTTCCGTATTACCTTAATTACGATGATCTTCATATATTTAAATTTCAGATGTAAGACAATATTTAAAAATACAAAATCACATGCATTTATCCCTTTCATGCCATTCTCTCTTTTTTCTAGGCCTGATCATTTATCCCTTAAACAACATATTGCGAAAAAATCAGTGGAAGTCTTGCTTTGACCGGCGTACTGGATATGATTTCAATCAATATTATCCAGATTGAATCATTTTAAACACCACTATCACTGTTCTGGCTTAAATAGTAATGTCTTAGCTTTGTATTACCCGTGGACCTACATTTAAGTTTAGTTTTAGTTGGTTGATTTGCGTGTTGTTTTGTTCAATTTTTTATTTGTGTTTGGTCATATGGTTAAGCGTGAAATCAAGACACACAACTGGGTAGTTGACATTTACCTGAGTGCATATATATTTGATTCAAGGAATTTGGAACATTTTAAGATTAAATATATTACATTCTGAAGCGAATCTTGTCACCGCGGGTTTATTTGTCATACCAGTGAAATGTACAAAAGATTCAAAATTTTGAAAAAAATAATGATTTGTTTGTAGTTAAATTATATTTAAGTATGCAATACCAAAAATAATAAACAAAACTTGTAAAAAGAACATGGATTCATTTATTTATTTATTTATTTATTAATTTATTTATTTATTCATTCATTCATTTATTCATGAGTGCGTGTGTGCGTTCGTGCGTCCATTCGTTCGTTCGTTTGTCCCTCCATCCATCCCTCTATCCCTCCCTCCCTCCATCCATCCATCCATCCATCCATCCATCCATCCATCCATCCATCCATCCATCCATCCATCCATCCATCCATCCATCCAACCATCCATCCATCCATCCATCCATCCATCCATCCATCCATCCATCCATCCATCCATCCATCCATCCATCCATCAATTCATTCATTCATTCATTCATTTATTAATTATTTTATTTATTTATCTGTCTATCTATTTATCTATCTATTCATTTCGTTCGTTTGGTCGTTCGTTCGTACGTTCGTTTGTTTGTGCGTTCGACATTACGACGATCGCCATATTCATTAAGACAATGTTAATTGCGTGTTCGGTGTTTCTTCTATGCTGTTTATGGTGTTTTCGCTAAATAGACAGACACTGCTGTTTCAGCGCTTTGTTCGTCCGATAAGTATTTACAATTTCAAGCATTTTAATATCTAAGTATAAACACCTAAAACACGAAGTATGTCGAAGTATCAAAACCTGATTATTGATTTGCAACTGACGAATTCTGAAAAAGTTAGCCAAGGCAGTAACGACACCTGATATCTCCCGTTAATGCTAGTGTAGGTGTCATTGTTAAGTTTGCATGTTGCTTATGGCCACTAAAGGTGATTTTTCATTTTAATACTAATTTGTTTACAAGTATTTAATTTTAACTATTATATTTATTAATGATCAGAATTACCACTGACTCTAGATGAGTCAATATACGCTCCGTGGAATTACTGACTGTAAGGTGGAGGGGGGGGGTCTTCGTAACTAAATATAAATTCGGAAAAGTTTACTAAGGCGCATATCCCAATATTCACCTTAGGTTTACAATGTATTAATATTCTTTATTAGTATTCCTTTTTGTTGAAGATTGCCTAAGCAACTTTGAATTATGTTGGTCACATAAGTGACACATTTAATTTTCATTCGTTTTTAAATTTGAATACGCACTCGTGAGGGAAAGTCTTGGTAACTCCATTAATGTTCCTTATGCTTCTTACAACTGGTTCCTTATTTTTATTCAAATCAAATTAGGAACCTATTACTTAACAAATAAATTCATTTGAATAAATAGACGAATAAATCAAGGAAAATCACTGTAAATGTAGGTTGGGAATAAAAAAAATATGTATGTATTATTGTACATTTCTTTTTAGAATTGTTTTGTAATGATATCATAGTGCCGTTTTCGCGCCTGAAAAAGGAAAGCGCAACCAACTGAAATATCTAAAAATATTACTTATAAATACCGAGAACAGTGCAATGTTTGTCAGTTCCCGCGACTTCTAATCGTGCGCCAATGTTGAAGGTCGCCGGATGTAACGTAGGCATCCTAGAGCGAGAAAACGCGCTTTCGGAAATAAAAAATCTATTGAAATAAAACCACCCTATTACAAACAAGAAATATCTTTAAAAAAGATATACGGCGTTGATAGTTTAATGAATGAGATCAAGGATAGCGAATGTCTTTTTTCTGTGCAGTTCTTAGCTGCATCACACGCAGTACGGGATGTTACGCGGAGTTTTCGCGGCTTATTTTACATTATTACATATTGCTGGTCATAAACCTATAGATACAAAACAGAAAACCAAAAGAAGAATGGAAGTGAAATTAAAACATACGAGTCAACCGGCCACACGCGAAGTATCCGTATTTATAGGCGCGTTCTTCGAACAAACCTGTTTTAGTGGTTTGTCGGGCATTGCTATTTGATTCGATTATTAACAGTATCGATAATAATCGCGCTCATGCTTACTAAATTGGTCAATATGGTGGAATAATTATTGTTAAATTAATCAAAAATAATATTTATCATTGAATTGTTGAAAACACATTAAGAATCTACATATTTCTGGTCTAAAGAAAATTCCAGGTCACCTAGTTCACGGATAGCGTATTTATTATATAACTATTATTTTACTGGCCGCGAACTCCGGTGATGACCTGTATATTAACTCTGATATTCATACACTGGCCGCGAATTGACCCGATACCTCGCGGGTTGAAATGCAATGTATTAAAGTGAGGCCTCGCTTTCACTGCTCTTTATACTTTAACATGTTATCATGTTGACAAGAATATGGAAGTAAGTACTATATATGAGAACATAGCCTTTAAGTATAAACGCGTTGCGCTAGTAATTCTCTGAAAATAAAAGGTGCACGCACAAGCTGTATTGATGTCGAGAATTGAGTGTAAAACTGTTTTATCTATTAAGCCTTTTCATTAGAAATAAAATTGTTTCATGCAGTAAAACAGTGTTACAAAGACGCGGATATGTTTCCAATGTTCTGGTGGTATACTCATATCAGCCAATGGAATAAATGAAGTGTATTCATTCGTACCTAGCCGCGGGAAATTTTATTTGAATTTTATTGGACACTTACAAAGGTCAGGTAAGGTGAAAAGCTGGCTGAATACAGCTTACGCCGAAAAAATATAACAAATTTACAAATTGTCCCCCTAATGCAGAATATATAGTGCGGTTCCTCGTGCCTACAACAGGAATATGTGTACATATAACTGATGTATGTTACGCTGTGTAACACACACTCATTATTTGTAGCACACTAGTGAATGAGCCTGTCACCGAAGATGTAGCACACGTTCTCCTTACACACACATTAAAATGTAGCACGCCGTGTGTTTGTTACTATTTGGGCAATCGTGGTTACACACTAAAATCCTTAGAGCGACAATGCGATAGTGCGATAACACGATGACGACAGTGCGACAATACGATGGCGACTGTGCGATAGTACGATGGCGACAATGCGATAATACGATGACGACAGTACGATAACGCGATAGTACGATGGCGACAATGCTACAACGCGATAGTACGATGGCGACAAGGCGATAATACGATGGCGCCATCGTATTGTGACACTGTCTTCATCGTATTATCGCACTGTGGCATTGTCGCCATTTTACTTTTGCACTGTCGCGATTGTATTGTCGCACTGTCGTCATCGTATTGTCTCACTGTCGTAATCGTATTGTGGCCCTGTCGTCATCGTATTATCGCATTGTCATGTTGTCCCTATCGTACTATCGCACTGTCGCCATCGTAGTGCCATACTGTCGCCATCGTATCATCGCATTGTCGCCATCGTACTGTCGCGTTATCGTACTGTCGTCATTGTATTATCGCATTGTCGCCATCGTAATATCGCATTTTCGCCAT